>NC_056731.1:793140771-793320771 GCF_019279795.1 Protopterus annectens
TGATGATAGGGACATTTGTCAGTGGGAGGTGGGTATGTATGTATGGGCCTGTCTGACAGGATGTTGGCATTGTCAGTCAGGTACAGTTGGCCCTGACTCAGGACATATATGTGTGTACAGTGCTGTGTATGACATAGCTGAAGGAAGTGTCATGGTTCTGTCTGGACTCCTTCTCAGATAATCTTTCAAACACACCAACATACCTGAACACTAAACCCCTGCTATACTCTTTTACACACTTAACACCCTACTGATCCCTTTTGATCAGTCAACAGAGAGTATGTCATCATAATATCCTGGCATGTCCAACGGTTGGTTTTGCGTGTGCCCTCCAGTCCAGCTGGTGAATATGGGACTTTTGAGGCAATGTTACAACTGCCTTATATACACAGACAACCCTCCCTCCTCCCAACAAACTCAGATATATGTGGGAGATGCAACTATATAGACAAACGGGAGGCTGAGCTCTCTCGAACCATGACCAACACAGTCTATCAGGTGGTGAAGGTAACCACACACACACACCACAACTCCATCACACATACATCTATAGCGACAGCAAACAAATTACATTACCACACAAATACATACTTGAAGGCTCTACATAATATCTGCCTAAGCAGCAGAGACCTCCTAAGCAGACACCCAGACAACTGCTACCCCACGACATTACCCACATATCACATGGTTCACAAAGTCAGTGTGCCACACAGTCACTGCCCTTAGGGCTAAAAACACACCTAATGCACTTGTAATAGATGACTCTATTGTCAGACACACTGATGTCACACTCACCAGGCTGAACATGGAGAAGGACACTTTTAGCTGTCTGTCGGGTGGCAGGTTCTGCCGCATTAAACATGCACTCAGGTCACTCCAAAGCAAGTACAAATATGGCTTCATCATTGTCCATGCTGGTGTGAATTACCTCAGATGTTCCTCCCTGGACTACATGACAAGGGACATAGAGGAGCTGTCTGATCATGTAACCCAGGCCAGTATGACACTGACCTTGTGTAGCATCTTACCCTCACCAAGAATGATGGCACATTATACAGACAAGCTGATCAGTTGTAACAGTTGGCTAACATATTGGTGTCATTCAAAGGGGATCCAGTGTCTGTCAGCCTGGGATGACATGCTCGACATGCCACGTAGCTTCGCTATGGACAGCTTGCACCTGTCACCCCTGGACTTTCAAATACTGGCTAAGATAGTTGCCACCCCCACATTGCCTTTTTTGGGCAAGGCTCAAATGACAAACCCACCTCCATGGACAATACAAGGTAAAAGAAAGTACTGGCAATGCTGCTCGACACCAGATGTCTAGACCCCAGAATGCACGCACTCAAGACTCTCCTCAGTATGGTGAATGTCGATATCTGTGCAGTAACAGACACCTGGTTCAGGCTCCCAAATGCACATCAGTACTACCAGGTTATACTTCATACCATGCTTTTCGGCCCAAGACTCGGACCGACCAACAAATTTAGGGGGAGTATCCGTATGCATCACAGATACACACACCTCCAGGTTAGTAGCACTGCAGGAAGCATCAGAGACCATACATGTGCAACTAACAGTGGGCAAAACTGCCTTTCAGTTTGTAGCCTGCTAAAGACCACCCTCCCAAACTCAGGAACCCCACTCAGCTTTCCTGGGAACACTGGAGGATATGACGGTCTCTACAAACACCATTATATGGGGTGACTTCAACTACAGAAACATTGACTGGGAATACTACTCAAGCCACAACACCCTCACATAACGGTTGCTAGAATTTCTAAACACAAATGCTATGTCACAACTGGTCACCACACCCACATGAGGGGAAAACATATTGGACCTGATCATCACCAACATGGGGACTCCATGTTCCACACCAGAGGTATGCCCCTCATTGGTAAGGTCAGACCATACATTTATCTCACTGGACATCCATATACCATCCCCATCCCCATCCTAGGTTCTCTCAGTGAAGTACTTACCAACAGGCTGTGTCACACTTCTCTAAACCAAGGTGGTATCCTTCAAAGACCCTGGGACAGATGTAAGTATGGCTCAGACCGCCGAATCCTTTACAAACACATTCTATTGACACCTACTGGAATGCATGGATCATGCTATCCCAAATAAGTATGAGACTCACTCCTCCAAAGGCAAGGGACCTGTCTGGTGGACCACGGCCATAAATAAGCTATACAACAAAAGGAGGGGGCTACTACATGATAGTGCACAATCCCAATAAGGGAAGGCATCTCTGATCAGTACTAGCAAGAAGCTACATTCACTCATGAATTCATCTAAGACCCACTTCGAAAGGTAAATTACACCACACAGTGAGAACAATCACAAGGCCTTCTTTAGTTATGTCATGAACCTGGGTGCCAACTCCCAGATATGCTGTGTGTTATTGCAAAATGACAATATATACACTGAACCCATAGACATTGCCATCATCCTGGCAAACAGGTTCAGTGCAAATGTCACTCCCCCATCTCCCCTAATGAGCAAATGTCCATCCCAACAGAGTGTAGCCTCCCTGACATCACAGATGATCAGGTGAGTGCTGCCCTCTCCAAAGCAGACAACACAGCATCAATGGGACCGGACGGTGTCCCAGCCTGCATCTTACACGAGCTTCATGATGAACGTAACCCTCACATGAAGTCACTGGTCAATATCAGACTTACTACAGGATATGTACCCAAGGAATGGCGTACAGCAACAGTGGTTCTGCTCCACAAAGGTGGTGCCACAACAGACCCCAGACACTATCGCCCTATAAGCCTATCTAGCCTTGTCTGCAAAGCTATGAAGCGTATCATCATGGTACTCATACACACAGACATCGGGAACCTACAGGCACTGGATCTTACACAATTCAGCTTTGTTGTGGGCAGATCTTGCCTCTTGAACATGGTCAACTTCTTTAAATAGTTACCAGGTCCATAGATGTAGGGAAGGTAGTCCACACAGCCTACCTGGACCTCGCAAAAACCTTCACAACAATACCCCACTCGGGCATCATACATAAGCTCACCAGCTTAGATATCGACACATATGTCACAAGATGGATTGCTAACTGGATCAGGGATAGCACCCACATGGTATGTATTGCAGGTGCCATGTCTGACTCTACACCAGTTACACGTGGCATCCCACTAGGCTCAGTCCTGGGACCTGTTTTGTTCAGTATATATTCCTGTGACGTACAGGCTAACACAGGAGGAATATGGCTGACCATGTTCACAGATAACTGCAAACTGGGTGCCATATTTGACTCTCCAGCTGGCACAAGCATCCTCCATAATGGCTGAATGCCATTAAATGCATAGTCATCCCCTTTGGGAATCACATAGTGCCCACACATTACCACATAGGTGTTAATACATTAAGTATGGTAGAAGTTGTTAGGAATATGGGGACATGAGTAGTTTGTAATCTTGCCTTTGACAATCGCATTGCCATAGTGGTTTGACAGACATTCTATATAGCCCTCCCTATCCCAACAGGCTTCACATCTAGATCAAGTAAAGTCATTGTGCCCCTGTACTCATGAGGCCCATGATTGGATACAATGCCCCATTTGGGATGTACCTTACCCGACACCTGCAGCAACTGTATTGGCCATAAAAGTACCTCACCAAGTGGATCTAGGGACTCATACAAATGCCCTGTGCAGTTTGGCTAAAGTAACTCCAGCTCTACTCAGTCGCTTAACACCTACTCGGATACGATCTGTGCCTGTTGTTTACAGCCATGTCCAACACAGAATTAATGGACATGCTCCACCTCAGGATATCTGGATCCCTTAGAGCTACACGCTCCAGGGACTTACACCTCAGCACAGATATTTATAGGACATGCTGGAGGGACACATTTCTATCCCAGACGGTCCCCTCACTCTGGCATGGGATACCAGTCCTGCATAGGCTGAGCCCCCCCACTGACCCCCTTCAGGAGACATATTGACAAGTGGATGGGTGATCATATGTTTACCCCTGGAATCTCTTCTGGGTCCCTGCTGGACAGAGGCACAACAAAGCAAACGTAAAAGGCCTATCTTGTGTGTCCTACTATTCACAGGCACAGTCTACTAATCTAACAGGGCTGCGAAAGCCAAACACACTCTGACTAGGCTTATACATGCCCTAGGGCAGATAGGCTAGTATCAACCTACGCACCTATGGTAATGTTTGGGATGCACATTGTTTATTGATGATACTGATTGCAGGTTTTTCTCTTCTTTGCTTTCACACTTTCTACGAACAACCTAAGTATCTGCAGAACATATTTTATTATGACAGGGTTCCGATATATTATATCTGTGTCTGTTGTCATATAACTGTGTGCACATGGCAGATTGGTGAATACTGAGAGGTTCCTGTGTTAACACATGCAACTGCCGTATATGTGTGGCCCACTGCTATACTCAGACATGGCCTAAGTGTGTGAGCATGCCCAGTCTGTCCTTTCAGTGTTTTGTTGCCTGACATTTGTCTCATTTATTCGTGTGTGAGCATGCCCAGTCTGTCCTTTCAGTGTTTTGTTGCCTGACATTTGTCTCATTTATTCAAGTGTGTGAGCATGTCCAGTGTGACCTTTCAGTATGTTGCTGTCTGAAGACCAGTACATTTGTTGATGTGTGTGAACATGACCAATATTAACAATTATACTATATGTGTGTTGAAAACCAGGTTCTATTCTTACTGCAGGGCTCACCTTTGTGTCATAACTCGACAGGGATTATGCTGTGCCTGCAGGGTTTCCATGAGATAAGTTGCATAGACTTATCAACATTTCTTCATACAGGCTGACCAGTGCAATACTATCATGGTTTAGTGGTTCAGTACTATGACAGTAGTGCACAGTATCCTGGGTTTGAGGCCTGTCACTGCTTTATAGTTTCATACTGAGCAGACCAGACTGCTTAAGGGCCAGTAGAGCAAATATGAGCATGTTGGCTTTTGTTCAGCTATGCCCAACGTAGACCAGAATTGTCCAACATTGCTCAACTGTAACCAACATTACAGAACATTGCCCAATATTGCTCAACATTGACCACAGTTGTGCTAGTGTTAGTGTGGGAAATTGCTTTACAAATACTAAATGGTGGTGAAAGCTGTTTAGTACTGCTTTATATTGCTTAACACATGGCAATCATGCCTCAGGTGGTACTGCAGAGATGCCTATGTTGGATGCACATACTGCACTCCCTATACATGTTTGGAAACAGGTAGTGTCAAGTTAGGCATCCCTTTTACTATTTGTGTGAGTCAGAGAGAGGTATCATTTCCAGGGTTCCTACTGAGCCAGTGTATGTGCTATGCCTTGCCTCTTTGCCAAGGCCAAAGCATACTGGGCATGCCTCCTTCTGCCTACTAGGGCAGGCTCAGGTTGTTCCTCCTCCGAGTCATGCTCTGCCTGTGATAGCCTTGGCAACGGTGGGGGGCTGTTTAGCCCAGACCTATGCTGCTCCTGCTGCAGCTGTTTTTGCAGGATCATATTATGTAGCATGGCACATACCATGACAATTTGGGTACATGTAGTTGGTGAGTACTGCAAGGCTCCACCAGATGTGTCCAGGCACCGGAACCATGACTTGAGCAGGCCAAACACACGCTCAATTACATTTCGTGTTTGTGCGTGTGCCTCATTATGGCGTTCCTGTTCAGGTGTGTGTGCGTTTCTGATGGGTGTCATCAGCCACGGCTCCAGTGCATAGCCAGCATCCCCCACTAGGTGACCATGAGGGATGTCCCCATTGGCAAATGTCTGGTACAGCTGCGTCAGATGCCAGATATGGGAATCATGGTAGCTTCCAGGGCAGCCAGCACACACATTTAGTATTATGCCCTGGGCATCACACACAACCTGGCAGTTGATGGAGGGGAAGGCCTTGCAGTTGAAGTAGACCCTACCCTGCTTACCAGCTGGTGCTTTGATGCATATGTGCGTGCAGTCTATTGCACCCACTACCTCAGGGTATTCCGCTATTTGCTGGAAGAGACGCATACTGCTGGCCAATACCGCACTGGAATTGGGGAAATATACATGATCACCGACATGTGCTGACATGGCATCCAGGAACTGGTGCAGTACCCTGGATGCTGATGCCTGTGATATCCCCATCATCTCACCAGTTGGTCTCTGGAAGGTACCTGTTGCTAATATTCTTAGGCCAACACATACCTTGGTTTCCACTGGAATGGGTTCCCCTCTGTTGGTCCTGTGTGTGAGGCGTGGCCTGCACAGCTCAACAATTTGCTGCAAGAGGTCTTTGTCCACTCTATAGCGCTCCACTATCTCCAGCTCATGTAGCCCCTGGTAGGTTACCCTGGGCCTGTACACTCTTCTCCGTTTCCTCACTGTGGGTTGTCCAGCAGCATTCGCATTGTCACCACCCTCAACATGTTGCATATGTCACCTTATAACAGCAATGGCAGCCCCTAACATTTCTTTGTCTCAGTAAAACTTTCTCAGTTTTCACTTCTATTAGCTTACAGTCTTACACATGCTTACTCCGACTTAAATGCACGCACACACGCTTACACGTGCGCACACAGTCTTACTCGGGTTTACAGGTGCGCACCCGCATGCATACACGCTCAGCAAGAAACTTTAGTGTTATCCACGGCATACACCTTCAATTTCTTGCCTTTACCTAGCCTACCTGTTGACACACCTCTTCCAATGATGTGTAAATGACAGCTGACACATGCCACTCTGCTCCAATGAGCTTCACTTCTTTCATACATACCCCCCTCGTGATGTCACCTATCTTCTACTCTGTTACTCCCCTTATCCTACTCCTACACTCCACTGACTGTGCTCATTTGCTATGTAAACTTGCGATTCACTATCCTAACCCTCATTTGCATAGGATTGCCTACTAATGCTTGGTTACATCTCCTAGACTGAGCTTCCCCCCTTAGCAACCTCTACTCGGTAGCCATGTTGTGTTCAGCCTGCCATTCCCTTGCATTGTGCATTCAGAATAGCAATAAAATCCACATTTGTGGATCTTAATTATTGATTTTCTGGTTTTTAGAGCGCAGTGCGTTTGTGCGGCACTGCGCTACGCTTAAACCCCGGAGAGCGGGATGAAAAAAAAATTACTTTATTTTTATTTTGCATCAGTGAACATTGCCAATGGCCATATTTGTGGCCATTGGCAGGCTTCCTCAACTGGATGCATCCTTTTTTTGGAGCTGTCACGGCTCCGTTTTGCTATTTGCAGAACCGTACTCAGTTGTCAACTGAGTACATTTCTGCAAATAACACTACTCTTACCCGGACAGGTTAGGGTTTCCTGGATCGCAAATTTACCTCATTTGCATAGCTTTCGCCTGCAATTGAGGTAATTTGCATATCCACACCCTGTCCGTGTAGGACTCGTTTTGGGAGCTCTGTTGCATGCCCCTACCGGCTGTTCCTGGATCGCTTGGCGGATATGTTGGCTGCATGGAGTCTTACTCTACTCTTAGACTCCGTGCAAGCCTTCGTGATTCCGGCCCTGTGTATTTTCAAATAACAAAAATTTACTTTTAAGGGTGTATTTCAATACTGGAGGGGCAGGAACGTAACATCCGCTGTGTAAATTTCGATATTTTGAAACTCAAATATTTAAACTTTCAGGATTATGAGAAGTCTGGTTTTTGGTCTCAGTCTTGTGTGGTTCAGTATTTTGGTAATTTGATCATCAAAAGTAGATACATACACACACACACACACACACACACACACACACACACACACACACACACACACACACACACACACATATTTTTTTTTTGGGGGGACTCTAGTCTCACATATCGATGTCTATCTATCTTTATATGTCTATATACTTATATCTATATCTGCCTGTCTATAGATAAATAGATATACACTCACATATACACATACACACATATATAGATTCCCGCCATAAGAATGAGTATGTGCTCTGTCAACAGTTTATGATCAACTAAGCAGTTTGTTGACAGGTGTCTGAGACCATAGGGAACATGCCCTTTCCCCAGTTTGTGGAATCTCAAAGTTAATACATATAATTAGCAGAGGGTGTTGGGGGTGCAGGGGAAATATGTTTTTCTTTGTGTTTTTTTAAAGTTAAGTTTTGCATTCACTGAGGCTGTTTCTTGGCACATGCATAATTGTGTTTCAACATGGGCTTTTTCAATGTTATTGTGTCAACATTTAGCATGTCAAGATTAGATGCATTTGATGTATAGTAACACACACACACACACACACACTCATCAATATCTATATCTATAGCAGACTAGTTTTTGGCGGACTCAGGAATTTCATTCACACTTCATTGAGTCTCAGTCCACCAGCCACATAATCCCTGTAGGACTTACGTTAAAAACCATCCTAGTGATTTTGACAGGTTGTAAATTGCGGATTCAATGTGGGAAGTCAAGTGTGTGTAAGTTGACAGTGCACTCAAAAAATATGTATATATTTTGTGTATATATGTATATATATGTGTCTACCTGAAAATGCCGACAATGCAGAATGCCGACAACGAGACAACCGACATGAAAACACCGAAAAAAAAAAGTTCAAAAACACGAAACTTCACATGCCTAACAAACCAAAATCCTGACAAACAACAAAACAAATACCTTTCCCAAAAAACTTACACACAACACAAGCACACCAAAAACCTTACAAACCTACACTAAACCTTACAAACACAACTATCTATGCACTAACCTGAACCCTAACCCTGAGGTCCATCACTATTGCACACTTACCTTACCTGCACCCTAACCCTAACTCACTTAATCCGCCCCTAACCCTGAAGTCCATCACTATCGCACCCTTATCTTACCTGCACCCTAAACCTAACTCACTTAACCCGCCCCTAAACCTAAACTCCGTCACTATCGCATACTTACCTTACCCACACCCTGACCCTAACATCCGTCCCTATTGCACACTTATCTTAACATGTCGGTGTTCTCAGCATCGGGATTCTCAACTGTCGGTCTTCTCCGTTGTCGATCTTCCGGTGTCGGTGTTCTCGTTGCCGGCATTCTGCGTTGTCAGCGTTACACTTTGGAATCTCAAAATACTGAAATTCGCCAAGTGTCAAATCTGCAGATGAGCAAAACTGCAGAATATTGAACCAGAAATGTCAAACCCGCGGTACTGGTGGCCCGCTAGGTAAGTGTGGTGTTTTTAAGGGTTTTGTAGAGGGTTTGTGTGTTTGTGAGTGTGTCAGGGAGTGTTAGGTGTGGATTAGGATATGTAGATGAGAGTGTGAGTGCGTCAGTGTTGAGAGTGATGGTGTTTTTTAAAGTTAAGTTTTGCATTCACTGAGGCTGTTTCTTGGCACATGCATAGTTGTGTTTCAACATGGGCTTTTTCAATGTTATTGTGTCAACATTTAGCATGTCAAGATTAGATGCATTTGATGTATAGTAACACACACACACACACACACACCCACACACACACACACACACACACACACACACACACACACACACACACACACTCATCCATATCTGTATCTATAGCAGACTAGTTTTTGTGATGTGTGTTTGTGCGAGGAGGGTGTGGAATGTATGTTGGTGGGTTTTGTGTGTGTTGGTGTTTAGTGTGACCTCAGAGTTAGTATATATAAGTAGGGTGTGTGTGTGTGTGTGTGTGTGTGTGTGTGGGGGGGGGGGGTCGCAACCCCCCTGCTTATATTAAGTAAGTGTGTGTGTGTGTGTGTGTGTGTGTGTGTGTTTGTGTTGTGCGGAGGTATGTGTAGTTGTGTTTGTGTGTGCGCTTTAACAGTCACGGTTTTGGGTTATATGGTTTTGGTTTATAGTTTTGAAATACTGAAATTTGATATTTCAGTATTTCGAGATTATATAAAGTGAATCCATATATATATATATATATATATATATATATATATATATATATATGTGTGTAATTATTTTTAATTTTTATAGCATATGCATGGTTTTGTATACTTTGCTAATGTTTCCTGTCCATTTTACCAACATAAAAGCATTAAAGGACACATATGCAGCAGCATAAATAACAAGCGCATGACCACAATTGAAATGTTCTTTAGCACCATATGTTTCCAATTTGTCCGTAACAGACTTAAAAATGAAAAAGGTATGGACATTCAGAACTGCGATATAGCTGAAACACCTTATGTTCATAAGGGATTATTTGCATATATCCCATGTTACCTCTAATGCAAGAGGTTTCAAGGACCCAAACCCTGGAAAGTCTAGCTTGGCTAGATTTTTCTTTTACTTTTTCCTGATTGTTTTTTCTGTATGACATTGGAACTCGTTGTTTTAGTTTGTTAGTTGAGAATTTTTGCAGTCACCCTCATGGTTGTGGACATCAGGTGGTTACAACAACTCTGTTTCCAAATGTTAACCAAACATTGTACCTATGCTGTGCTGATGAGGCCATATGAAGTCTGAAACATCCATGTCCACAGCTAGTGGGGTTTGGCTTTATTGCCCTGAATTTGTCCATAACAGACTTAAAAAGGAAGGTGTCATGGATGTTAAGGGGTTCTTAAGGGGTCATTTGCATATATTCCATGTTACCTCTAATGCAAGAGGTTTCAAGGACTCAAACCTTGCAAAGTGTAGCTTTGCTAGATTTTTATTTTAGCTTTTACTGGTTGTTTTCTTCTCTGTGACCTTAGTGCTCATTGTTCTGGTTCATCAGAATAATATGGAATATTAACAATGAACCTCTAACTTCCATAAAACCCACAGGCACTCACTATACTCCTGTTACATCTCTAAGGTCTGGAGCACTATCCCTACACAAGTAAAAATAATTAACAAACTTCAGGGCTATACAATCTACCTCATACAGTACCTTACCCAGTCCTGGTCATGCTCATGTTCATCACCAGGTTGAGACCTCTAGTGAGAGCATTAACTTCTTATTGGTTATCAATAACTTTTTGACCTTCTCTACATGAATTATTACACCCCAAACAACTTTCCCTCCTGCACTTGAGTTACTACACCCATTTTCACTGCCCCTTAAACAACCCTTCTCATCTTACTGTTTTTCTAACTGGCCCCATCCACCCCTCTACCCCTCTCATGCATCTCTTGTATATCTGAGTTATAAACCTTCTACATATACCAAATTGAAAGAGGCAGTCTAAATGGAAACAGTCCTACACCTCACTCTCTGTCTCATGCGATTATCACTCTCCTATACAGTACTAACATCTTCCATCCACTCCTGTATAATTTTATAACTTATTAACTTACTTCATTATATCTCTCAAACTCTTTACAAACCTATACAATATTAAAATCTCCCTTCCTATGTAATTTATAACTAACTTCATTACGTATCTTGAATGCCTTGGAAACTTTTCTTTACTGAAACAAAAGAACATTAAACTTCTTTACAATGACTTTCCCCTTCTGCAGTATCAATCCATTTACTTCTGCAAGATTTTACAGCTGAAACAATTGTGTAGACTTATAATTGTTGATATAAATACTTTAATATATATACTTGTCTTGTAATTATGTTTATTGCTTCATGAGAAATGTAACTGTTGTTTTTCTGAGAACTGTCTGAAATTCACTTGTTAATATAAATGTACTGTGGTGAAGCTTTTCTCTAGGGTCTCCACTGAAAATGGGCTCTGCCCAGTTGGGCACTCACAGTCAAAAAATACAAATAAACAAACAAATAAATAAATAAATAAGTGTTCCCTTCTTTTTCTGTGTAACTCTTTCTCTCTCACTGTGTTCATTCCTTTCCAATAAACATTTTAAGTTGCCACTTTTGATGTTATAAAACGTAAGGGTTCTCACCCATAAACACAGAGATAGTTACATTACTTTATAGAATCTTCAAACTGTTTCTCATAATGCTTTTAATAGCGAAACTGTCCACACTAAAGTGTATCCCCATCCCCAGGGTTCTACCTTGTTTATGATTATCATTCACTGCGCTTTGCCCAGGGGCCGGATTCACAAAGGCTTGCATGGAGTCTAAGAGTAGAGTAAGACTCCATGCAGCCAACATGTCCACCGAGCGATCCAGGAACAGCTGGTAGGGGCGTGCAAGAGAGCTCCTAAAATGACTCTTACATGGACAGGACTAGGATATGCAAATTACCTCAATTGCAGGCGAAAGCTATGCAAATGAGGTAAATTTGCGATCCAGGAAAACCGTACCTGTTCAAGTAAGAGTAGTGTTATTTGCAGAAATGTACTCCGTTGACAACTGAGTACCATTCTACAAATAGCAAAACGGAGCCATGACAGCTCCAAAAAAAGGATACATCCAGTTGAGGAAGCATGCCAATGGCCAAAAATATGGCCATTGGCAATGTTCACCGATGCAAAATAAAAATAAAATAATTTTTTTATCCCGATCTCCGAAATTTAAGCGTAGTGCAGCGCCGCACAAAAGTGCTGCGCTCTAAAAACCAGAAAACCAATAATTAAAATCCACAAATATGGATTTTATTGTAATTCCAAGTACAATGCAAGGGAATGGGATGCTGAAGACAACATGGCTACTGAGTAGAGGTTGCTAAGGGGGGAAGCTCAGTCTAAGAGATGTAACCAAGCATTAGTAGGCAATCCTATGCAAATGAGGGTAAGGATAGTGAATCCCAAGTTTACATAGCAAATGAGCACAGTCAATGGAGTGTAGGAGTAGGATAAGGGGAGTAACAGAGAAGAAGATAGGTGGCATCATGAGGGGGTGTATGTATGAAAGAAGTGAAGCTCATTGGAGCAGAGTGGCATGTGTTTGCTGTCAGTTATTCATCACTGGAAGAGGTGTGTCAACAGGTACCCTAGCTAAAGGCAAGAAATTGAAGGTGTACGCCATGGATAACACTAAAGTTTCCTGTAGAAGTGCTTGCAACTTGTCTGCGCACAGGTGCGCGCCCTACATCCGAGTAAGACTGTGTGCGTGCGTGTGCACCTGTGTCCGTGTGTTTAAGCCAGAGTAAGCATGTCTAAGGTTGTTGAAATGTGTGTAAGCACGTATGCGCCTGTGTGCACGCGTTTTAGCAAGAATAAGCAAGTTTTAGTCCATGTAAGCATGTGTGTGTGCGTGTGAGCTGGTGTGAGCGGCGCTGCCCCCCTGAGGAAACAGAAAGGGAAAAGGAAGCACAACAAATAGTAGAAAGTTAACCAGGGAGTACTAGCAGAGCTAGCAGGTGAAAACAATCAGAATCAGGCAATTACACAGGCAGTACACTAGCCCAGCCCAGCACTTAAAACTCTGCAAACAACTTTCCACCATGTTTCTCTCAGAGACACTGCAACACAGCAGTAAGCTAATAGAAGTGAAAACTGAAAAAGCTTTACTGAGACAAAGAAATGTTAGGGGCTGCCATTGCTGTTATAAGGCAACATATGCAACATGCTGAGGGTGGTGACAATGCGAATGCTGCTGGACAACCCACAGTGAGGAGACAGAGAACAGTGAACATGGCCAGGGTAACCTATCAGGGGCTACATGAGCTGGAGATAGTGGAGTGCTATAGAGTGGGCAGAGACCTCATGCAGCAAATTGTTGAGCTGTGCAGGCCACGCCTCAAACACAGAACCAACAGAGGGGAACCCATCCCAGTGGAAACCAAGGTATGTATTGGCCTAAGAATATTAGCAACAGGTACCTTCCATAGACCAACTGGTGATATGATGGGGAAATCACAGGCATCAGCATCCAGGGTAGTGCACCAGTTCCTGGATGCCATGTCAGCACATGTCGGTGATCATGTATATTTCCCCAATTCCCATGAGGTATTTGCCAGCAATATGCGTCTCTTCCAGCAAATAGCAGAATAACCTGAGGTAGTGGGTGCAATAGACTGCACGCACATACGCATCAAAGCACCAGCTGGTGAGTGGGGTAGGGTCTACTTTAACCGCAAGGGCTTTCCCTCCATCAACTGCCAGGTTGTGTGTAATTCCCAGGGCATAATACTGAATGTGTGTGCTGGCTGCCCTGGAAGCTACCATGATTCCCATATCTGGCATCTGACACAGCTGTACCAGACATTTGCCAATGGGGACATCCCTCATGGTCACCTAGTGGGGGATGCTGTCTATGCACTGGAGCCGTGGCTGATGACACCCATCAGAAACGCACACACACCTGAACAGGAATGCCATAATGAGGCACACGCACAAACACAAAATGTAATCGAACGTATGTTTGGGCTGCTCAAGTCATGGTTCCGGTGCCTGGACAGATCTGGTGGAGCCTTGCAGTACTCACCAACTATATGTACCCAAATTGTCATGGTATGTGCTATGCTACATAATATGATCCTGCGAAAACAGCTGCAGCAGGAGCAGCATAGGGCCGGGCCAAACAGCCCCCCACCATTGCCAAGGCCATCACAGGCAGAGCGTGACTCGGAGGAGGAACAACCTGAGCCTGCCCCAGTAGGCAGAAGGAGGCATGCCCAGTATGCTTTGGCCTTGGCAAAGAGGCAACGCATAGCACATACACTGGCTCAGTAGGAACCCTGGAAATTATACCTCTCTCTGACTCGCACATATAGTAAAAGGGATGCCTAACTTGACACTACCTGTTTTCAAACATGTATAGGGAGTGTAGTATATGCATCCGACATATGCAGCCCTGCAGCACCACCTGAGGCATGATTGCCATGTGTTAAGCAATATAAAGCAGTGCTAAACAGCTTTTACCACCATTTAGTATATGTAAACAAAATTGCACACACTAACTAGCACAACTGTGGTCAGTGTTGTACAATATTGGACAATGTTCAGCAATGTTGATTAACGTTGAGCAATGTTGGACAAGCTTAGTCTAAGTTGGGCATAGCTGAACAAAAGCCAATATGCTGATATTTGCTCTACTGGCCCTTAAGCAGTCTGGTCTGCTCAGTATGAAAATATAAAGCAGTGACAGGCCTCGAACCCAGGATACTTTGCACTATAGTCATAGTACTGAACTACTAAACCATAACAGTATTTCACTGGTCAGCCTGTATGAAGAAATGTTGATAAGTCAATGCAAAGTATCTAATGGAAACCCTGCAGGCACAGCATAATCCCTGTCGAGTTATGACACAAAGGTGAGCCCTGCAGTGAGAATAGAACCTGGTTTTCAACACACATATAGTATAAATAGGTTCATAGGTTCATAGGTTTATACTAGGCTATCTGCCCTAAGGCATTTATAAGCCTAGCCCAAATTTTTGTGGCTTACGCCACCCCTTATATGAAAAAATACTGTGCCCATTAGTTTGTTGTGCCTCTGTCCAGCAGTGACACAGAGATGATTCCCGGGATAAACCTACGATCTCCCATCCACAGGTCAAGATTTCTCTTGAACAGAGCCAGTGAGGTGCTCTGCCTCACATGGATCGGGATTTTATTCCACAGCATAGGGAGTCTTTGAGTGATAAATCTATCCTTCCAGCACATCCTATTTATATCCGTGCTAAGGTTTAAGTCACTTGCTCTAGTGGTTTTGGTGGATTTGGATTTTTTGAGGTGGAGCATGTCCATTAATTCGGGGTTGGACATGGCCTTGTATGTCAGGCACATGTCACCTCTGAGCAGATGGTATGCAACTCAATAGAGCTGGAGTTTCTTCAGTCTGGCAGCATATGACAGATTTTGGAGTCCCTTTATCCTTTTGGTGAGGACCTTTTGGGGTCTCTCCAATTGCTGCAGATGTCGGGTGAGATACATCCCGAATGGGGCATTATACTCGATCATTGGTCTGATAAGTGAAGAGTACAGGGGAACAATGACCTCACTAGATCTGGATGCGAATCCCTTCATGATCAGGTGGGCAATGTAGAAGGTCTTTCTAACCACTTTAGCAACGTGAGTGTCAAAAGAAAGGCCACTGTCAACCTGGGTCCCCAGGTCCCTGATAACCTCTTCTGTGCTTAGTGGATTGCCACCTATATGGTAGCTTGGGGTTAAGTTAAATGTTAATATTGGTCATGTTCACACACATCAACAAATGTAGTGGGCTTCAGACAGCAACATACTGAAAGGTCACACTGGGCATGCTCACACACTTAGGCCATGTCTGAGTACAGCAGTGGACCACACATATCCGGCAGTTGCATGTGTTAACCCAGGAACCTCTCACTATTCACCAGTCCACCTTGTGCACACAGTTATATGACAACAGACACATATATAATATATTGGAACCCTGTCATAATCAAATATGTTCTGCAGATACTTAGGTTGTTCATAGAAAGTGGGAATGCAAAGAAGATAAAAAACATGCAATCAGTATCATTAATAAACAATGTGCATCCCGAACATTATCATAGGTTGATACTAGGCTATCTGCCCTAGGGCATTTATAAGCCTAGCCAAAGTGTGTTTGGCTTTCGCAACCCTGTTAGATTAGTAGACTGTGCCTGTGAATAGTAGGTCACACAAGATAGCCCTTTTACATTTAGTTTATTGTGCCTCTGTCTAGCAAGGATCCAGAAGAGATCCCAGGGGTAAACATATGATCACCCATCCACTCGTCAAGATGTCTCCTGTAGGGGGTCAGTGGGGGGCTCTGCCTATGCGGAACTGGGATCTCATTCCAGAGTGAGGGGAGCCTCTGGGATATGAATCTGTCCCTCCAGCATGTCATATTAATATCTGTGCTGAGGTTTAAGTCCCTGGAGCATGTAGCTCTAAGGGATTCGGATATCCTGAGGTGGAGCATGTCCATTAATTCTGGGTTGGACATGGCTTTAAACAACAGGCATAGATCGCATCCGAGTAGGCGGTAAGCGACTGAGTAGAGCTGGAGTTACTTTAGCTGAACTGCACAGGGCATCTGTGTGAGTCCCTAGATCCACTTGATGAGGTACTTTTGTGGCCATTACAGTTGCTGCAGGTGTTGGGTAAGGTACATCCCAAATGGGGCATTGTATCCAGTCATGGGCCTGATGAGTATAGAGGCACAATGACCTCACTTGATCTAGATGTGAAACCTTTTGGGATAAGGTAGGCTATATAGAAGGTCTGTCTAACCACTTTGGCAATGTGATTGTCAAAGGCGAGATTACTAACTACTCGTGTCCCCAAATCCCTAATAACCTCTACCGTACTTAATGGATTACCACCTATGTGGTAATGTGTGGGCACTTTGTTATTCTCAAAGGGGATGACTATGCACTTAATGGCATTTAGCTGTAGGCCATGGCTCTGACACCAGTTATCCATCTCTGTGAGACCCTTTTGGAGGATCCATGTGCCAGCTGGAGAGTCGATTATGGCACCCAGTTTGCAGTCATCTGCGAACATGGTCAGCCATATTCCTCCTGTGTTAGCCTGTACATCAGAGAAATGTATACTGAACAAGAGAGGTCCCAGGACTGACCCTTGTGGGATGCCACGTGTAACTGGTTTAGAGTCAGTCATGGCACCTGCAATACTGACCATGTGGGTGCTATCCCTGATCCATTTAGCAATCCATCTTGTGACATATTTGTTGATATCTAAGCTGGTGAGCTTATGTATGATGCCCAAGTAGGGTATTGTGTTGAAGGGTTTTGCGAGGTCCAGGTAGGCTGTGTGGACTACCTTCCCTATGTCTATGGACCTGGTAACTGTTTAAAGAAGTTGACCAGGTTCAAGAGGCAAGATCTGCTCTCAACAAAGCCGAATTGGGTAGGATCCAGTGTCTGTAGGTTCCCGATGTCTTTGTGTATGAGTTCCATGACAATACGCTCCATAGCTTTGCAGACCAGGCTAGTTAGGCTTATAGGGCGATAGTGTCCGGGGTCCGTTGTGGCACCACCTTTGTGGAGCGGGACCACTATTGCTGTACACCATTCCTTGGGTACATATCCTGTAGTACATCTGATACTGAACAGTGACTTAATGTGAGGGTTACGTTCGTCATGAAGCTCGTGTAAGACGCAGGCCGGGACACCGTCTGGTCCCATTGATGCTGTGTTGTCTGCTTTGGAGAGGGCAGCTCTCACCTGTTCATCTGTGATGTCAGGGAGGCTACACTCTGTTGGGATGGACATTTGCTATTTAGGGGGGATGGGGGGGAGACATTTGCACTGAACCTGTTTGCCAGGATGTTGGCAATGTCTGTGGGTTTAGTGTATGTTTTGTCATTTTGCAGTAACTCACAGCATATCTGGGAGTTGCCACCCGGGTTCCTGACATAACTAAAGAAGGTCTTGTGATTGTCCTTAGTGTCTGGTGCAATTTTCCTTTCAAAGCGGGCCTTAGATGAATTCATGAGTGATCATAGCTTCTTGCTAGTACTGATCAGAGATGCCTTCCCTTTTTGGGATTGTGCTCTATTATGTAGTAGCCTCCTCCTTTTGTTGTATAGCTTATTTATGGCTGGGGTCCACCAGACAGGTCCGCTGCCTTTGGCGGAGTGAGTCTTGTTTTTTATTTGGGATAGCACGATCCATGCATTCCAGTAGGTGTCCATAGAATGCGTTTGTAAAGGATTCAGTGGACTGAGCCATATTTACCACTGTCCCAGTGTCTTTGAAGGATGCCACCTCTGTTTTGAGAAGTGTGACGTTTGCTTTTGAGAAGTTCTTCACCGAGATTACCTAGGATGGGGGTGGGGATGGGATATGGATGTCCAGTGAGATAAATGTATGGTCTGACCCTACCAATGAGGGGTATACCTCTGGTGTGGAACATAGAGTCCCCATGTTGGTGATGATCAGGTCCAATATGTTTTCCCTTCTTGTGGGTGTGGTGACTAGTTGTGCCATAGCATTTGAGTTTATAAATTCTAACAACCATTGGGCGAGGGTTTTGGTGCTTGAGTAGTATTCCCAGTCAATGTTTGGGTAGTTGAAGTCACCCAATATAATGGTGTTTGGAGAGACCTTCATATTCTCCAGTGTTCCCAGGAAAGCCAAGTGGGGTTCCTGTGTTTGGGAGGGTGGTCTGTAGCAGGCTACAAATTGAAAGGCAGTTTTGCCCACTGTTAGTTGCACATGTATGGTCTCCGATGCTTTGTGCAGTACTACTAACCTGGAGGTGTGTGCATCTGTGATGTATATGGATACTCCCCCTATTTATGTTGGTCGGTCCGAGTCTTGTGGCCGAAAAGCATGGTATGAAGTATAACCTGGTAGTGCTGGGGTGCTTTCGGGAGCCTGAACCAGGTGTCTGTTATGGCACAGATATCGACATTCTCCATACTGAGGAGAGCCTTGAGTGCATCCATTTTGAGGTTTAGACATCTGGTGTTGAGCAGCATTACCATTAGTTTCTTTTACCTTTGAATGTCTATGGAGGTGGGTTTGTCTTTTGAGCCTTGCCTAGAAAAGAGAGTATGGGGGTGGCAAGAGCCTTAGCCAGTATTCGAAAGTCCAGGGGTGACAGGTGCAAGCCGTCCATAGCGAAGCTACATGGCATGTCGAGCATGTCATCCCAGGCTGACAAACACTGGATCCCCTTTGAATGACACCAATATGTTAGCCAACTGTTAAAATTGATCAGTTTGTCTGTATACTGTGCCATCATTCTTGGTGAGGGTAGGATGCTACACAAGGTGAGGGTCTTACTGGCCTGGCCTACATGATCAGAGAGATCCTCTATGTCTCTTGTCATGTAGTCCAGGGAAGAACGTCTGAGGTCATTCACACCAGCATGGACATTGGTGGAGCCATATTTCTACTTGCTTGGAGTGACCTGAGTGCATGTGTTATGTGGCGGATCCTGGCACCCGACAGACAGCTCAAAGTGACCTTCTCCTTGTTAAGCCTGGTGAGTGGGACGTCAGTGTGTCTGACAATAGAGTCACCTATTACAAGTGTATTAGGTGTGTTGTTTAGCCCTAAGGGCAGTGACTGTGTGGCACACTGACTTTATGAACTATGTGATATGTGGGTATTGTTGTGGGGTAGCAGTTGTTTGGGTGTCTGCTTTGGAGGTCTCTGCTGCTTAGGCAGATTTTATTTAGAGCCTCTGAGTATGTTTTTGTGTGGTAATGTATTTTGTATGCTGTCACTATAGGTCTATGTGAGACTGGATTTGTGGTGTGTGTGGTTACCTTTACCACCTGATAAACTGTGCCAGTCATAGGTTGAGAGAGCTCATCCTCCTGTTTGTCTATATAGTTGCATCTCTCACAAGTATCTGAGTTTGTTGGGAAGAGGAGAAGGTTGTCTGTGTACATAAGGCAGTTGTAACATTGCCTCAAAATTCCCATATTCACCAGCTGTACTGGAGAGTACACATGAAACCGACCTTTGGACTTGCCAGGATATTATGATGAAATACTCTGTTGACTGATCAAAAAGGATCAGTAGGGTGTTAAGTGTGTGAAAGAGTATAACAGGGTTTAGTGCTCAGGTTTGTCTGTGTTTTGGAAAGACTATCTGCGAAGGAGTCCAGACAGAACCATGACACTTCTTCAGCTATGACATAAATAGTAATGTGTCCTGAGTCAGGGCCAGCTGTACCGACAATGCCGACATCCTGTCAGACAGGCCCATACATACATACCCACCTCCCACTGACAAAAGGCCCCATCATCATACCAGGAGATATCACATGTAGAATGGGTAAACAGCTCCTTCCAAAACCAAAAACATGGCATCAGTTGGATTACATTGTTTCCCTATATGTGTCATAAGTGAACTACAGAACAAACAGACCCTGCACCTGAACAGTCTGTTGAGCCTCACCCTCTCTACAGGATCTGAAACTGTTGAATGTGTTACAGCAACATATGGAGCAGCCCACAAGTGTTGGTATACAACAGACCATGGGAACTATAGTCCAATAAGCCTACGGAGTCTGATCTGCAAGGCCATGGAGTCCATCATGATTGAAGTCATAAACAGAGCTATTGGAAGCCGACAAACACACAACCCTACCAACTTTGGTATGTTCATAGGCAGATCATGGTTCCCAAACCTGCTAGACTGTTTGCAAGGCAGCCACCCAGGACATACATTACTGAAAGGAGCTACACACGTCCCACATAGACTTTGAATAGCCCTTTATCAACATCCCAGACACATGTCGTGTCCACAAAATCAACAATCTGTACATACATATGTATTGTCATATGAAGGAATGGCAATTTGTCCACAGATAGATCACACAAGCTAAGAATTGTGGAGTCCTGTTCAAGCTGTTAACACCTGCTGACCCACATGGTTCATTCCTGGGATTGCATAAAACAAAGTGCACACACATTACCATGTCCAGTCTGATGATGTCAGCATCTTACAAATATAGCAGGAGAAAAGAAACCACCCAGTAAAGCATATAGCGTGTCATGTTAATGTGTATCTCTCTAGTATCATAACATAGTTAGGTAGGGGTTTGAATCCTGTAATTGCTGAGTGTGTGGGGGTGTATGTGTGTGTGATTTCCTTTGAGAGGAGTGCCCTTTTTGGAGACTAGGAAAACACATTAAAAGAAGTAGATCCTCTTTGGCAAGTCTGATGATGTCAGTATCCCACAAATACAGCAGTGGAAACAAAATTTCCCTATAAAACATGTAGCGTGTTGTGTTAATGTGTATCTCTCTAGTATCATAACATAGCTAGGTAGGGGTTTGAATCCTGCAATTGCTGGCTGTGTGTGTGTGTGTGTGATTTCCTTTGAAAGGAGTACTCTTTTTGGAGACTGGGAAAACACATTAAAAGAGGTAAATTCCTCTTTGGCAAGTCTGATGATGTCAGTATCCCACAAATACAGCAGTGGAAAGGAAAACTCCTAGTAAAGCATATAGCGTGTCGTGGGTGTGTGTGTGTGTGTGTGTGTGTGTGTGTGTGTGTGCGATTTCCATTGAGAGGAGTGCCTTTTATGGAGACTGGGAAAACACATTAAAAGAGGTACATTCCTCTTTGGAAAGTCTGATGATGTCAGTATCAGACACCAGAGGGACCTACAAGGATATGAGACAGTTTGTCAGTGTCAACAACTATGGCATTGCTGCTGTGTGTTTGCAATTTTACAGTAGTACAACAGGTGACAGTCACAGGCATATAGATTATGTTCCAAATTATCAGTATTGCATGACACCAGTCTCCACATCTTCTGAATACACAGTACACATCTGATAAATGCATGTTCTAACAATCGAGCTAACAGTAGTCTACAGATATGCCATGTTACCTGCACGCTCTGAGTCGACGTGCTGGGTGACTCCAGCCTCCATGATGACACATGTCTGTTGTACTGGTTGGCCAGGAGCCATCACTCTGAGGAGCAGCTCTTCCACTCTGGTGAGGGGTGGATGTGTTGCTGCACCACCACCTGTGGCAAACTGTTGTCTCTGGACATCGGAGGCATGCTGCCGGACATGTCTAATTAAATCACTGCAGTGATGGCATACCTGCTCATAAGTCCGGTTATGCATGCCACCATCATTCACCCGATGGACAACATTCTGCCACAGTGCAGTGCACCCATGCTGGTCCTGGCTGGTTCTGGAGAACAGCAGGTTGTGATGTTGTATTAGGGCATCTAGGATGACTTCCTCCTCCTCAGGGGAATACGCAGATTTTCTATTGTGAGACATGTCCCTGGAAGACAATAAAACAATAATTGTGAGCAAGTCATGTAGCACACTTAACATTCTAAAGTACAGCCATCAATGAAATGCCATATATAGCAACCTATTGGCTGTCAGTAGATACACACTTTTAATACCACATATCACTGCTCAGCCCACAACTGCCTAACAGTGCCTGGCACATACTATAAACCAAACCATGTTCTGCACAGCAACAAAGTGGAACCAGTATGTAAGACTATACAACAGTACATATCACACTGTATGTGACACAATGCACCACCTAGCCACAGGAGGTATATATGAAGCTAATGCATACAGAAATTTGTCATCCATTGAAATGAATGTAAAGTACAGTTGCAGTACTACCAGTACACCACGCTACTTGTTGATAGCAAACCCCTCAGTAACATATGTGCACATTCATCAATATAGGTGGCATACTGCTGTACTACACTATACATGTTGCTAGATATGCACTTATATCCTGTGACACACATACCACTGAGGCCATGTTACAGGCATACCCACACACATATCAGACATACCTACAAGACACAAAGGTATGGCAACCCAGATGAGTTTTACCTATGTACCATACAGTACTGTGTGTCAGCACTTACAAAACCTCATACTTGAGGTATGTAATGTGTGAGGACTACAGGTAACAAACAAAAAAGTGTTTCCAAGCAATGTGGATATACACCATACTGTGCTGTTTAGGCCTACATCTTCAGGTAGTGCTACAGTTCATACAGGATTTGTATTCACTAGTGTTAACAATCAATAAGCATACATGTACTGCTTTAGCCTACAATGGCACACTCCAGTCAACACCATGGGACTACGTCACACCGTATGCCATACTGCTTTTCCTGCCTAGCAATAGCATACATATATTTTCCTGGGATCAGAGCTACAACACTACATACCATGATATAAACAGTTTCCCACTAGGCTATCACACATATACACAACTTTGACACAACTACACATTCACCATCACACTCAATCAACCTCACATAGCAAATAATGCAACAAGTACATGCATGTGTGTATCGGGTCCTAGGTAGCTAATAGGCTATTAGCTGTAGGGCCTATGGAAGCCTAGCCATATGGTACCCTGCCCTTCAACACCCATGTAATTTAGGTTCATGTGCCCCTGTCATGCAGAGCCACAGAGGTGATTCCCGGGTTGTGTTTCCTATCTCACATCCACTCATCATGATTATTCATGACAACTGCTAATGAGGACCTTCATTTGCTATTGATAGGTAGTTAGTTCCAGAGTATGGTATGTGTCTGAGATGATAATGTACCACTCCAGCATGTTCTGCTTTGTGACGTTACAAGGTTTAGATCAGTACAGTGTGTAGCTTGTATGGATTTTAATCTGTTTACATGGAGCATGTCCAACACCTGTGGGTTTGGCATAGCTTTGTATGTTAGGCAGAGGTTGCCTCTGGGTAGGCGGTATGCAACACAGTGTAGCTGTGATTTTGTAAGACAGTCTGCATAGGGCATCTGTTTGAGTCTGGTAATACTCTTTGTGAGGTATGTGTCTGGCGTCTACAGTTGCTGTAGATGTCTTCTGAGGTACATACCAAAAGGGCCATTGTACTCTATGATGGGTTTTATGACTGATGAGTAGAGTGGAACACTGACCTCTTTTTCCATGGATGACACACCTTTTCTGATGACATGTGGACCATACACAGTTTACATGACTAGTGTGGCACTGTGATTATCAAAAGGGACACTACTGTCCACCTGTGTCCCATAGTCTCTTATCACACTTTTGGTGTTGAGTAGACTACCACCTATGTGGTAGTTCATGGGTACAGGGTTTTTAAGAAAAGAGATGGCGATACGTTTACAACATTGAGCTTGAGCGTACATATGAACATCCATTGGTATACATATAGATATACATATAGGCACATATACAGTCCACCTTTCATGGTGGGAATATCAATTATGCAAAGGTTGAGAGGGTTACAGTTATGTAATGATATTGCACAGTCTTGTGCAGAATGCATGGAAGGTATTCTCAGTCCATGTATCTTTAGCAGGACCCCCTGTCTGGAGGACTAAAAACCTAACAAATCATACCGACAGAGTTTAAACACCACATGTCATATGCCAGCACTGTATGCTGTCTTGTTTGCCACACACTACAACCTACATATAAATATTCACATAACAACCTGCACCAACATATAAATGTCCACCCTTCACAAACAGTTGCAGTATGTCCCTTGCTCTATGCACATGTTAAGATGCTAATATATCGGACACATAAATCTCTCTCCATATGTGTGTGCCATACACACACAAGGTCCACACTGTTGTAAGTCCGTACACCTGAAGGATGACCTATTGGGCCTTGCTACAACATGGACAGTTGTCACATGTGTGCATACAGTAATAGTACAGGGAGTATATATAGCTGCAAATGCTACATTACTATACTAGCCTGGTACAGCAGTTGCCAATGCTAAGCTACACATTATATGACTCTCATGCATGTCTTACTCTGTCACATCCAAATTTATATAGGTGTTTGCACTACTCCCCCAAACTGCCATTATACACAGTACTGTACAGAACATAGATAACGTGATCAGAAGTTTGACATATAATTCTGAGCTACATATGTCACAGTTATGTCCCACTGCACACAGCTACACACTAATTTGTCCATGGCAGTAGTTATGCATGGCATCAGTGCATACATACCTACTGCTGCCACATATACATGTTTCAGAGTATGTACAGTACTATTCAGAAACATCTACTACTTGCTGGTAATTACATATCTGTTGCATACCTGTTTGTCACTTTCAGGTCCGTCTGTGTATGCTTTGAAAACTTTTTTATTTTTTATTTTTTATTTATTAAGTAAAGTTTTTTTACTTAAGTTTTATTTTTGGTTATTAATTATTTTTTTCTTAATTAATATTTTTAGTTAGTAATTAAGTATATATATATGTTTTACTTAATTAAATATTTCTTTATTAAGTAATAATTTTTTTTCACTACTCTCCAGGAGTTATATAGTCTCTGACACGTGCAATGTAATGATTGCATGTGGGGATAGCAAGTACAGTCTGCTTTTATAGGTATCTGCACATGTGCATGTGATGCCCTCTGCACCAATTGGTGTACAGCATTTGGTAAATGCATATAGCCTGCTGTGTGGTAATTGCAGTACTCACTGTCATAGCAACCCAATGCTATAAATTGCTAAGGTATGTACGCATAGCCCTTTCAGATTTTCAGAGTGGGGCCCATGCTTGTTTGCTGTGGACACTGTTGTGTAAGTCACAAGGTTGGTATACTGCTTATATCTGAAGCTAGAGGTGTAGACAGTGATGTACATGTTGTACTCAGACCTGACTGTTGCCACTTCCAGTACAGAGCTATCAGTGTAGAGTTTCACTCACCCCCTACAAATACTTACACAGGACATATGTGACTATGTAGTTTCTTTTCTACTCATATAATTAACTGCCATACAAAAGTAGTTATTGAGAAGTATTCTTTTGGCACATGAACTGTTTGTGAACTGTTATACTGTGAATATTAATGTACTCACTTCTGCAGGGTTTATGTTCTTTATTGTTGACATTAGCACAGGGTTCTCAAGACAACTGGACAATTCCAGTACTGAGTATGCCTACCTACATCCTTGGTAGACCCTAAACACACAAGTATATTTTAATTGTGGGGGGGATGCTGACATACAGAGAGCATTATGTATTATTGTGTGAATGTTATCTTACTGGACTTAAAGGATTGGTGTGTACCTGTTAGTTTATCAAGGCAGGTGGTCTGTCTGCATAGTTCCCAACTGTGAACCTATCCAGATGGTAGCCAAATGTTACACTGTTATTCTTTGTCTGTGCAACCCACAGGTGTTTTCAGCACTGGTACAATGGCATTGTTACAGTCAGTTGCTACCAGTACATGGCTACATCCTTTGGGAATTCTGTGTTGTACTCCTACATAAGGGTATGCTTGTGGAAGTCCTACCAAAGCTATTTGCAGAGTGTGTAACAGCAGAATAGCTGATATGCCTGTGTGTTTGTGCCTCTGCCAGGCCTATGAAATACTCAGATACATCTTTGCATGGAGTCAGGGATAGGTAGTTACAATTATGGTACACCTTACACATTATAGAGACAGTAAGTGTAGACTTGAGTGAAGCAGTGCATATGGATTAGTACACCTTTTATGAAGTACAAGCGGTGTCTACTGGTATTATTGTCAGTATTCATTGTGTAATACCCCACCTTTCTGACTGACATCAGTACTTTTCAGAGGGATTCAGAGGGACACAGCTAAAATATGTTTCACAATCAGGGACATCCCTGAAATGTAGCCACAGTTAGGAAGTATGGCCTCTGCCCTAATCAGATATGCCAGTATTTGTCCTGCTATAATACTGTGTGGGGGTTGTAAAGTGCCTCTGTAACAGTATTTGCTGCTAGAATGGCTCATATCACACTCATGTAATGCAATTCCACATCAATTGCTGGTAAAGATCCACAGAACAAGCTTTATGTTATGGCCTTCCTATTTTTCCTTTACAGTCACTCATTGTAATGCATGATATATTTATTTCAGGACCAAGTTATTGTATATCTGCTGTGGCTTTGTGGTACTTCATGCAGTCTAGTGTGTCCAAGGTCTGGGGTTCGAGACTGACAAAGGTGTTTTATTTTGCTGCTCAGCAGAACAAGGTCCCTGCCATGCAGAGTGACTAAGGCACTTTTAAGCAGTTGTAAGCTGGTTTGCGCGGGTTTGCATGATGCTTAGTGATGCTTAGCTAAGCTCACACATGCGCATACTCGCTTAAACCCGCTTACTACTGCTTAAAAGTGTTTACTCCCGCTAGCCCCCTCGCTAATTTCTTTGAAAGAAAAGAAAATGGGGAGATAGGAAAGTGGTGAAAAAGGGGGCACAAAGAGGGAAAGACAGTAGGAAAACAAGCTCGGGATGTGCAGGACGGGTGTAGGGAAGGTCCATAGCTGCCCATTTCTTTACCAGCAACAGCTGTGCATATGCAATAAATTTGGAGTGAAATTTGAAACCTTCCACCCCTGGGAGAGGGGTGAGGACAACAAAGTATGTTGTACTGCCAATTATAATTATCAGTTTACATGTCAAGCGGACATGTGTGCAAAATGGGCAGTTATGTATGGGGCGTAATTTTTTTGTGGGTACAGATTGCCCTTTTTTTTTTTCAGGTGAGAGTGGAAAGTGAGGTAGAGGAAGTAGGTATATTTGGGGAGGTAGGTTGGGGATGTAAACAGACAAGACAAACAAGACGCATACAGGGGTGGTGTATGACACATGGGGTGGGTGAACACAATTGACGGGGATGGGTGTTTGGAAATCGCAAGCCCATGAGCCCACAGATGGTAACAGTGGAACAGAAGAAAAGATGGCAGGACACTGCTGCTGCTCAATAAAACTTTTAATAAAAACTTTAAAACAAGTAAACGAAGTAATCCAAATGCAGACAAAATGAAAAAAGGTTAGCTCTTTCGGGTTACACCCTTCATCAGACAACAAACACTGCATGCACATTCTTTTTAAAAAGAGTCACAACCAATGAAAACCTTATAGGTCAATGAAACACACGCCTCTTCAGGAGTGTGGGTTTTAAAGGAATAACATCATTCAAACCTGGGGGTAGGTGTGCCATTAAGTCTATAATCCATTTAGTTTCATCCAAGGCAGTCTGCAGCCTGACATCCCCCCCCCGATTATTCATTCTAATGTTAACTATCACTCTAAATGAAAAGCTATGTGTTGGATGTATACATATATGCCTATACAAGGCGTTGCTGTCATCCCTATTCCTTATACTTCCTAAATGTTGTAGGATTCTCACCTTAAACATATTTGTGGTCATGCCCACATAGAAACTGGGGCATTTTGTGCATTCAGCTAAATAGACCACATTTGAGGTCCTGCAAGTGGCTCTACCCTTAAAAACAACATTCTTCCCGGTGGTTCTATGTATGAAGTTAACCTCTTTGTTGATAAAGCTGCAAGCTTTACATACCACATGGAAGTGTACCTGCCCTGCTCTTAAATGGCCTGCTCTCAGAGAGACTATTCTCCTTACATAAAATGTCACTCAAGTTCTTATTCCTTCTATATTGAAAATAAGGTCTGTTATCAATTAGCCCCTTTAAACTGGTATCACTGGTGAGGATGTTCCAGTTGTTGTTAACAATTCTACAGATGTCACTGATGTTGCTCCCATAGGTGAACAACAACTTGGTGCCTCTCTGTATGGTGGTATCCTGCACGGTCACTCACGGAGCCTGGGGCTGATTCCTATTGAGCCAAGGTCTAGATTTAGTCTGTCTATGGATCTTACCATTATCTATAACGTTCCTTACCATATTCTTCCTATAGCCTCTCTGCTCAAAGTGTCCCGTTAGATTCACTAACTCTTGTTCAAATTGCTTGTCATCTGTGCTAATCCGGGAGACACGACTCACTTGCCCTCTAACAATGTTAGGGAAAATGTGGCGAGGATGCATGCTGTCGAGGACAGCAGGGTATTTTCCAACAGTCTTTCTTGTGTAGGCTAGATGAAAAGCCTACTTGTTGTTGTGTGACCCTCACATCTAAAAAATCTATAGAGTGGTAAGATGTGTTCGCACTAAACTTAAGGAAGGTGGTGGTAGTATGTAGGTATGACAAAAACTGTTAAACTTGTCATATTCTCCATTCCAAAGAATAAAAATATCATCTACAAATCTAACATACATCAAGATGTGATCCTTCCAAGTAGCATTTCCCAAAATATTCATCATTTCCCATTTTGAGAGGACAAGGTTTGCATAGGTATTGGCACAGGGTGTGCCCATGGCTACACCCTGTGCTTGCCTATACGTGGAGCCAGCTCCCAGAAAAACATTATTGTCCAGCACTAATGTTAACAGATCCCTAATGAGTTCTATTTTGTTCTCAGTGACACCCAAACCTGTCAGAAGTTCAATTATAGAGGTAATACCATAATCATTGTTGATCACTGTAAAAAGACTGTTAATGTCTAGTGTCACCATAAGAACATTATCTACACTGGCAGGTTTGATAACATTCCCCAAGATCTGTAAAAAATGCCCTGTGTCTGTCAGGATATTATCCATTTGTTGGATATAAGGTTTTAATAAAAAATCTATCCATATGGAGACATTTTAGGTTACCCATCCTGCCGAAACAATCGGCCTAAGGGTGGGTCATTCAAACATTTGTGCAGTTTGGGTAGTGCCTTAAATATTGGGATTACTGGTTTCTCTATCAGTAAAAACTGATAAGTCTCTTCAGTGATACTAAAGTTGTTCTTCAGGGTATTTAACTTCTTATGTACTTTGTCAACTATATGTTTTACAGATACAGGATTAATCTCTATATAAGCCATATCATCTTGTAGCAAATGTTTTATTTTGTCATTGTACCATGTGGTGTCCATTAAAACAATAGCTCCCCCCTTATCCGCCTTTTTTATTGTTATGGAAGCGTTGTTAGCTAATCCCTTCAAAGCTGTGGTCTGCTCTGTAGTTAAATTATAATATTTGGAAAAGAGACCTTCGGTATAATACTTGACCATATCTTTCTCACAAGCACTCAAAAAAAGGTGTAAGGTGAGTGAAAGCTGTGGTATAAATCCACTTGCTTTTTTAGGTACATTACAGTTAGATATATCATTACCAAACTCTTCAGCATCAAGTTTCTACAAAATAACATGATGTCAGTAATTACCTCATGCATACAAGGATTGCTAGGCACAAAAGTTAGTCCCTTGTTCAAGACGAACAACTCGTCGGTGGTTAGACAGTGTGATGATAAATTATAAACAATGTTATTACAGAAGCCAGGAGTCATTGGGCATGACCACAAATATGTTTAAGGTGAGAATCCTACAACATTTAGGAAGCATAAGGAATAGGGATGACAGCAACGCCTTGTATAGGCATATATGCATACATCCAACACATAGCTTTTCATTTAGAGTGATAGTTAACATTAGAATGAACAATCGGGGGGGGGGGGATGTCAGGCTGCAGACTGCCTTGGATGAAACTAAATGGATTATAGACTTAATGGCACACCTACCCCCAGGTTTGAATGATGTTATTCCTTTAAAACCCACACTCCTGAAGAGGCGTGTGTTTCATTGACCTATTAGGTTTTCATTGGTTGTGACGCTTTTTAAAAAGAATGTGCATGCAGTGTTTGTTGTCTGATGAAGGGTGTAACCCGAAAGCGCTAACCTTTTTTCATTTTGTCTGCATTTGGATTACTTCGTTTACTTGTTTTAAAGTTTTTATTAAAAGTTTTATTGAGCAGCAGCAGTGTCCTGCCATCTTTTCTTCTGTTTTGCTTATTTTGGATTCGCAGGACTTTGGCAAGGCTAAGTGGATTTATTTTGTTTGGTGCTGTCTTTTTTCCTATAAGCCATGCATGCTGCTGATACTATGGGTGAGTTGAATAACCCCCTTGTTGGAGCTTCTGAATCTGGACCGATAAATGGTTGTTGGTCCAAGAAGCTTCTTACACCTTTTTTAAATCCGCTTCTTAACTTGGGTTTTGATACAGCTAAAAATAGAAAAGGAAGTAATGATATGCCTGCACCTGTTGATAAAACATTTGAGGACTTGTTGAAAGATTTTAACTTTAAAATGAATAAATTACAACGTTTGCAGTGGCAAAAATTTCATTTTGAAGCTTGCCTTGAATATGGCATTGTACCTAGAGGCATGAAAGTCATGTGTATGCCGGCACAAGGAGATCATTTCCCTGAACTGCTGGCTAAATGGCAGGCACTGAACATAGACACCAGTTTTAAGTACATGGAACTGCTTATCAGCTTCTTTGCACCTGAAATGGAAAAGTTAAATGAGGAGGTGAAGCTCCTCCTGTGCAAATTAGAGGGTGACTTTACTGACTCTAGAAGTAAGCAACGCTTACAACAGATATGCGGAGCACTTCATGACAATGCCGAGAAATTACGTCTTGATAAGTTAAATAAAATCAAGAGAGATCATGAGGATTTCTCTAAAGGAAATATCTTCATTTGGCCCAGAAATCCACGGTATCAGAGGGATTCCAGAGCACAAGATGAATGGTTGAGAGAGACACACACCTTTACAGAACACACTGGGCATTCCAGGGACTCCAGAGAACGAGCAGGGTTGCCAATGGCAGCAGGCGTCACAGCAGGACGCACAGAGCCTGCTCACGTCATCAACGGACGACGTAACACCATTGCTGACACAGTTGATCCACTTTCACCCCCCGTTCACCACACACAGGGAGGTGACATTGACCACGGGACTTTTTCCACTCACTTGATCCCGGACATCGATACCAACAGTGCCGGCTTGCGTAGCACTGGGCAGCAGCGCATGACCGAAGCCGGAACATCTTCTGCAACGGCTGAGAACGATGTCCTGTCGATTGTTGCACAAGATATGGAAGAGGTTACAGCAGGGACTGGAGCACGGCCCAAGGCATCGCAGGGACGTAAGCGTTTTTTGGAACTTTTACCGGCGCCCGTCAAGAAGAGAGGGGACGGGAGAAGATCACAGAGCGATGACAGGGAGGCTGGGAAGAGGAGAAGGATTCTCCAATGACTCCTGGCTTCTGTAATAACATTGTTTATAATTTATCATCACACTGTCTAACCACGTACGAGTTGTTCGTCTTGAACAAGGGACTAACTTTTGTGCCTAGCAATCCTTGTATGCATAATGAGGTAATTACTGACATCATGTTATTTTGTAGAAACTTGATGCTGAAGAGCATGTTTGGTAATGATATATCTAACTGTAATGTACCTAAAAAAGCAAGTGGATTTATACCACAGCTTTCACCCACCTTACACCTTTTTTTGAGTGCTTGTGAGAAAGATATGGCCAAGTATTATACCGAAGGTCTCTTTTCCAAATATTATAATTTAACTACAGAGCAGACCACAGCTTTGAAGGGATTAGCTAACAACGCTTCCATAACAATAAAAAAGGCGGATAAGGGGGGAGCTATTGTTTTAATGGACACCACATGGTACAATGACAAAATAAAACATTTGCTACAAGATGATATGGCTTATATAGAGATTAATCCTGTATCTGTAAAACATATAGTTGACAAAGTACATAAGAAGTTAAATACCCTGAAGAACAACTTTAGTATCACTGAAGAGACTTATCAGTTTTTACTGATAGAGAAACCAGTAATCCCAATATTTAAGGCACTACCCAAACTGCACAAATGTTTGAATGACTCACCCCTTAGGCCGATTGTTTCGGGCAGGGGATGGGTAACCGAAAATGTCTCCATATGGATAGATTTTTTATTAAAACCTTATATCCAACAAATGGATAATATCCTGACAGACACAGGGCATTTTTTACAGATCTTGGGGAATGTTATCAAACCTGCCAGTGTAGATAATGTTCTTATGGTGACACTAGACATTAACAGTCTTTTTACAGTGATCAACAATGATTATGGTATTACCTCTATAATTGAACTTTTGACAGGTTTGGGTGTCACTGAGAACAAAATAGAACTCATTAGGGATCTGTTAACATTAGTGCTGGACAATAATGTTTTTCTGGGAGCCGGCTCCACGTATAGGCAAGCACAGGGTGTAGCCATGGGCACACCCTGTGCCAATACCTATGCAAACCTTGTCCTCTCAAAATGAATATTTTGGGAAATGCTACTTGGAAGGATAACATCTTGATGTATGTTAGATTTGTAGATGATATTTTTATTCTTTGGAATGGAGAATATGACAAGTTTAACAGTTTTTTGTCATACCTACATACTACCACCACCTTCCTTAAGTTTAGTGCGAACACATCTTACCACTCTATAGATTTTTTAGATGTGAGGGTCACACAACAACAAGTAGGCTTTTCATCTAGCCTACACAAGAAAGACTGTTGGAAAAATACCCTGCTGTCCTACGACAGCATGCATCCTCGCCACATTTTCCCTAACATTGTTAGAGGGCAAGTGAGTCGTGTCTCCCGGATTAGCACAGATGACAAGCAATTTGAACAAGAGTTAGTGAATCTAACGGGACACTTTGAGCAGAGAGGCTATAGGAAGAATATGGTAAGGAACGTTATAGATAATGGTAAGATCCATAGACAGACTAAATCTAGACCTTGGCTCAATAGGAATCAGCCCCAGGCTCCCGTAGTGACCGTGCAGGATACCACCATACAGAGAGGCACCAAGTTGTTGTTCACCTATGGGAGCAACATCAGTGACATCTGTAGAATTGTTAACAACAACTGGAACATCCTCACCAGTGATACCAGTTTAAAGGGGATAATTGATAACAGACCTTATTTTCAATATAGAAGGAATAAGAACTTGAGTGACATTTTATGTAAGGAGAATAGTCTCTCTGAGAGCAGGCCATTTAAGAGCAGGGCAGGTACACTTCCATGTGGTACGTGTAAAGCTTGCAGCTTTATCAACAAAGAGGTTAACTTCATACATAGAACCACCGGGAAGAATGTTGTTTTTAAGGGTAGAGCCACTTGCAGGACCTCAAATGTGGTCTATTTGGCTGAATGCACAAAATGCCCCAGTTTCTATGTGGGCATGACCACAAATATGTTTAATGTGAGAATCCTACAACATTTAGGAAGTATAAGGAATAGGGATGACAGCAACGCCTTGTATAGGCATATATGCATACATCCAACACATAGCTTTTCATTTAGAGTGATAGTTAACATTAGAATGAATAATCGGGGGGGGGATGTCAGGCTGCAGACTGCCTTGGATGAAACTAAATGGATTATAGACTTAATGGCACACCTACCCCCAGGTTTGAATGATGTTATTCCTTTAAAACCCACACTCCTGAAGAGGCGTGTGTTTCATTGACCTATAAGGTTTTCATTGGTTGTGACTCTTTTTAAAAAGAATGTGCATGCAGTGTTTGTTGTCTGATGAAGGGTGTAACCCGAAAGCGCTAACCTTTTTTCATTTTGTCTGCATTTGGATTACTTCGTTTACTTGTTTTAAAGTTTTTATTAAAAGTTTTATTGAGCAGCAGCAGTGTCCTGCCATCTTTTCTTCTGTTTTGCTTATTTTGGATTCGCAGGACTTTGGCAAGGCTAAGTGGATTTATTTTGTATGGTAACAGTGGAACTGAGATCCCCACCCATGGGCAGTCACCACTGTACCTTCACAGCCTCGAGGGTGGCTGTGCTGGGGGCTGCGTAGGACGGGCAGCCTAACCCATGAGATGCGCCATTCTCGGCTCGAGCTGGCATAGGAGATCAGCGACTGAACACTGAATCTCCCTACGCACCACAGCCCGGACCCTTCGAAGGGTGACAGGTGGCCCTTCTCTGCCCATGCTTGCACGGGGGGGACTAGCCCCATCCCATGCAGTGCTTCCACCCGAAGGTGGCACAGGACCAACGGAGGAGGGGAGCTCGGGCTGGGCACCGGAACTGCTGGTGCCAGGTGCACTCGCCAGCTGAGGAGGGACAGGTGGGTCCACTGGGACCGGCCTTCCCATACATTCTGTGATTAGGTGTGTTTAATTACAACATAAATAACAGCATTCCAAGTTAGTTGTAACAACATGCAGTAATATTCTCATTAACCCAACACACCAAGGTTCCAACAGTTGAACAGCAAGCATAACACATGTATATATTGAACGACAGTGGTCATTCCAACAGCATGCAGGGATGATTGGTGGCAACAGGCCACCATGATTGTGGTGTTTGAACAGGGCACATGCATCAAAGTGAATGCAGATATTTATAGAACAATAGGACATATGTCCCAACAAATGTTTTGAGATTACACATACCTACTGAGGTGTTGAATTGCATTGTTTATGCACATACAGTTGGGTGTAGAAAGAAACCTCAATTAACATCTTATAAGTACTTGTAGTCTACACTACATTCCTAGTGACTGCAGGTGTATATCCCCTACATGTATTATTACACTTGGCAACATGCATTAGGTTGTGTAATGGGTTTGGCTAGTTCATTATATACCTGACCTATATCTGACATACTAACTGTCCAAGATGCAGATGTTACTTTTACATATTTATTGATTTTATTTATATTTCTTTATCTACATATCTGGATGTGTTCACATGACATTTTCAGTTAAATTTGTACAGAACCCTACATTTTGTGTAGCACACTCACATTTCTGGGGATCTAATTAACAAGCTACTCGTGTGCCAGATTTACTTATGCATGCCAGCGAGTAACTGACTGTTGAGGACTGTATATATGCTTCACAGCTACTGGCACTTCCATGAACCACTTTAGATGGGACTGCCCAACTGTGGGTTGCCAGCACTTATTAAAACAGTACTATTTGTATAATGCAAGGGTACAACAACATTTCAAAGTAAGTGACACAGACACACTCTAGGTTTTATACCTTTATTAATTACATTACACACTTTTTCACAGGCTGTGTCCTTTATTTGATATTACAGTAAATATGGAAGACATATTCAAGACATATTATACCTTTGTTAATAGGTTAGAACACTCTTTTGTGGGCTCGCTCACTTATTTTATATGACAGTATATGCAGAGATATTATTCCGGACATATTTTACCTTTCTTAATGGGTTACTACACTCCTTTTCTGGCTCTCTGACTTATTTTATATAACAGTACATGCAGAGGAATTATTCAGGGCATTTTATGGCTGTATTATTGGGCTACAACACTTACTTTCAGGCTCTCTCACCTATTTTATATAACAATACAGGCAGAATAATTACTAACCTGCCTGGTGGTGCAGCCTTAGCAGCCTATCTGCATATGCTTGCTGATTTGCAGCACGGACACCTGCAGCTGTGAAGTAAATGAAGAGATATTGAGACATACCTATCCATTATATAGAATAAATTAGCATGTCTTACATACTGCATTCCATGGCTACCTACTCAGTAGTGGGGCATCTTGCATCCCACAGGCCTCCTGTATCCCTTGGTTCAGTAGGTCCTGCTTCTGTCTCTTCAGGTCTGCATGGTGGTGACAGATCTGCTCACCAGTCCGAGGAACGCCAGTGACACTGGTGAGGTCATGAGCTAACTGGTTCCAAGCCTCTGCTTTGTACTCCATTCCTTGGATCTGGCCCTGCAGGAGTCTTGACTCATGACGGTGGACAAGGAGCCAAACCATGTATTTTGACTCCTCGATGCCCCAGCGTTGCACTCAAAAGCATGTACCCTCTCCAGCACCAGCCATTCTAACTGCAGATGGGAGCTACAATCAGTTATGGTGAGTATTCCCACCTATGGGGCTTAAATATGCCGCATTTCCAGCACTTTTTTGTGATTGGCCATTTTTGAAAATTCTCGGCTGACTGCAGATCTGCTTAGCAATGGTTAATCTACCATTTATAAGTATATGTATGTTAACAGTGGCTGTTTATCCTAAGCTGTCATGGCTTAGTGGTTCAGTACTTTGATTATGGTGCAAAGTTTCCCGGGTTCAAACCTTGTCATTGCTTTTTATTTTACTACTGTCCACACAGGCTAGGGGGTGTGGCTGTGTTTAGGCAACTTTGCTGTACGTTGCTCCACATTGCCCTACGATGCGTTGGTTGGCACGGTGCGCACCTCCCCGCAAACCGATTGCATCTGGTAAAGTGCTGTTTAGCTATGGGCACCTCTATTGTGCTGGGTAAAGCACTGCTTAACTACGGGCACCTGTATTGCACTGGCTAAAGCGCTGCTTAACTACGGGCAACTATATTGTGCTGGGTAAAGTGTTGCTTAACTGCTGGCAATTATATGTCAGGATCCTTTATAAATATACATTTTGTTCACTGATACATAGGCCATTTCAATGCTGTTTAGTAAAATTTTAATCATATATGTTGGGTATTTTTCATATACTAATTTAAAACATTAAATACGAAGGGGAGTGGTGGGACTCGAACTGTGAATGCCTCCTCTTTGTGCGAAGGCTCTACCACTAGGCTATTGCTATTTGGCGTGATTTGCATAAACATTCCTTATTATGCTCTTCCATGTCGAGATTGCTAACTGCAGCTAAGCAATGGGCACACCCCCGCACACATGCGCAAATATGGGCAGCTATATCGGGAATTAGAAAAAAAAAATTTTAAGTTTTACGTTTTATAACTTTGCTGGGGGTTTGCAATGTCAGGGAGTGTGGTGTTGGGTACGTGGACATTTGAGCGGACTCGCTCTTGTGTGTTGACATTTTACAATTCAGACACTTGCAGAGGCGTGGACCTTTGGACTGCTCGGCAGTCGGACATGCCCCCTGCTTTCCTGCACGGTCCGTGTTGGACTTGGAGTGGAGTCAGTGTGCCCTCATGAATATTCATGGCATGCTGACATCATACCGTTCAACTGCAGTCTCCGAGTAAGACTTATTTAGTCTTACACGGAGGATAGGTGAATCCGGGGGCAGGTGTTTCCTTTCAACTTCACTACCTAATAAAATGTTTTTTAATTTTCCTGCCCTCTCTTTGTTTGTTCTACATTTTTGTTAATGTTTACTTCACAGTAACCTCTTTGTCTAAATATGTTTTCTAATTCTTTCATCTTTTGTTTAAACTCTGTTTCTTCACAGGTCAACCTCAAAACCCTAATCATCTGGCTTCTAACTATATTCAGTTTTAAGCCCTTTAGATGTGCACTGCTGTAGTGAACAAAGGAATTCCCACTGGCTTGTATTTTGTAAATCCTTGCACTTAAGCTTCCTGTGCTGGGTCTCTTGAAAATTTCTACGTCCAAAAACTGGACCATTTCCTGTGAACAGTGTGATGTAAACTGTAAAAACTGGCTTGTTCTGTTTACATAATTTAGAAAATCACCTAGCTTCTGTAAACAACCTGATCACAAAATAAAGTAGCCAGTAATGTACTGCATAAAGGTGGACTGATACATAAAATAATATTCTTATCTGTCCATAAAAAGCTTTGCATAACTGGGAAACATAACCCCCCATAGCCGCACTAGAAAAATGTTTCTAATATTTTTTGTTAAAAAAGAAGAAATTATTTTCAAGAATCAAGTTCAAACAGTTTACTGATTAAAAGCACCGTCTCACCAGGTAGTTCAGCTTTTTTTCTTTACTAAAATAAATTACCCATGCTATTCCTATGTACTGTGGAATAACGGATTACCAGGTTTGCATATCCAATTTAACTAATCACATTTCATGTGTAATTCAAGTTCTTTTAATTTGTCAACAAAACCAAATCTTTTATATAAGAGGGAACATGTTTCATTAAGGAGTTCAATGTTTTTATCAACAAGAATGGACAATTCCTGTTTTTGACATTGCAACTAATAGTATTGTCCTAAAAGGAAGGTCTGTTTAATGTATGTACCTTGTAGATGTCAAGAGTTACTGGCTTTGAAACCAAACACACATTTGAACATTTCCTGTGAAAGAAAACCTTTGGTTGCAATTCTAGCAACATCTCATCAATTTTAGATAAATAATGATACATCTCTATCTATATCTGTCTATATATATAGATTATATATATCACTATTTATATATAAGTACACATACACACACACACACACACATATATATATATATATATATATATATATATACATATATATATATATATATATATATATATATATATATGTGTGTGTGTGTGTGTGTGTGTGTGTGTGTATATTGGTCTACTTCACATAATCGACAGTTCATTTGATCGGCATTCATTTCACCGAGACCAAAACACCTAAAGTCCAAAACACCTAAAACCCATTTGATCGAATCTCATAACATTGACACATGAAATTAAAAACATTATGCCCTTTTCCCCATTGTAGCACAATCCTGGAGTTAGAATATATAGTTGAGGGGTGTGGGAGGGCACAGCCCCCCACATTGGAGGGTATGGGGGGGCGTAGCCTCCCACATACTTCATACATTTCAAAGATACACCTGGATACTTATAACTGATATGACTAACTCTTTGCAGACAATAGTTATCTAAACTATGTGGGGTGATATGCACCACACACCCCCCTAACTATATATTCTAACTCCAGGATCGCGCTACAGTGGGGAAAAAGGCATAATGCTTGTAATTTTATGTGTCGATGTTATGAGTTTCGATCAAATGAGTTTTAGGTGTTTTGGTCTCGGTGAAATGAATGTCAATCATATGAAAGGAAAGTTAGGTCATAAAAGTAGACACACACACACACATATATATATATATATATATATATATATATATATATATATGGGTCTACTACATTTGCCCTAACTTCCAATTGACTGACACCCATTTGACTGAGACCAAATGACTGAAATTTCATTTGACTGACACTTCATTTGACTGACAAGTATTACTGGCAGTCTCCAGAGCACTGTAAAGCAAGTAAATGGAATATGTTCCCTTCTCCACTGTGGTGCGACCCTGGAGTTAGAATATATAGTTGGGGTGGGGGGTGGGGGACAAAGGCGCCCACTTACTTTTGTTTTACTAAACAACATTAAAGCAAAACTAAACAATAACACCACCCCTAACTATATATTCTAACTCCAGGGTAGCACTACAATGGGGAAGGGGACATATTCCATTTACTTGCCTTACAGTGCTCTGGAGGCTGCCAGTAATACTTGCCAGTCAAATGAAGTGTTAGCCAAATGAAGTGTCAGTCAAATGGGGGTCAGTCAAATGGCTGTTAGTCAGCTGGAAGTTAGGGCAAATTAAGTAGACCCATATATATATATATATATATATATATATATATATATATATATATATATATGAGAACAAGATGCAGCTGACATTGAAAGAATTGCAGAGACAGGAAGATAAGAGGATTCTTTCTTAGCAGACAGTGACGCATATCGTATACTACACTAATACATGGTGTGGCATGAGTGAACTAATGGGGAGATTAAGATAAGCCGAGGTTGGACAGGTAAATGTGTTAACTAAAAATGAGCAGAAGCAACAAAATGTAAGCAAAGCAGATGAGATATTAGAGATGTTTAGGACACATTATGAAAAACTTTATACTACAGAAAATAAAGGGGTACTCATCAAGGCAGACAGAGGAATACCTATGGGACTTGGACCTACCTAAAATAAATGAAGTGCATCAAGGCTTACTGTTCAGGAAAAACTGAAGAACTGAAATAAGTAATACAGAGTCAAGCAGCAGAGGAAACTCCCAGGAACATACTGTGCAGTCTCCCAGTAGAGGGTTGGAAGATATGGGAGGACAGGCTGACAGTTTGGGTTGGAAGCTACAGGAGGGCAGGCTGATAACAGTTTGGGTTGGAAGCTGTAGGAGGACAGGCTGATAACAGTTTGGGTTGGAAGCTGTGGGAGGACAGGCTGATAACAGTTTGAGTTGGAAACTATGGGAGGACAGGCTGATAGTTTGGTTTGGAAGCTATGGGAGGACAGGCTGATATCAGTTTGGGTTGGAAGCTATGGGAGGACAGGCTGATAACAGTTTGGGTTGGAAGCTATGGGAGGACAGGCTGATAACAGTTTTGGTTGGAAGCTATGGGAGGACAGGCTGATAACAGTTTGGGCTGGAAGCTATGGGAGGACAGGCTGATAACAGTCCTTACACTGCAATACCTAGAAATCAGTTCACTGACATTGATTGACAAACAAATAAAGATGCAGATAATGCAAACATGCAACAGCAGGTTTAAAGGATAGCATTAGCTGGGCTAGATATAAGCCTAAATGAATGATTAGATCAATGATGACAAACCTTTTGGGCATGCCAACCCCCCCCCCCCCCCGCGTGAACAAAACAATTGTTTACATAATAATTTTTTCTAAAACATACAGTCCAGTCATGTATGCTGCTGTGTATCATAAAAGTAAAAATGACCTACAATTATAATAGAAAAAATGATATGCACACTGATAATTGGGTTTACAATAGTACACCAAAAAATTACCCTGCTTTTAATAGTAATTTTGAATTGAGCTGAAAAAAATATGGAACACACTGCACTGGATTTGATTAACATCAACTAATGACTTTTTTGTTGCTGAGGTTTAATAGATATGTGCAGGGTCACATATTTTTGCTTATTCAGTTTCTTTGGTAACTCGGATGTTGAATGCTGGTCTGTCACCCAAAACTTCATGGCATGTCACCTTGATATGCGTGTCATAGGTTCTCCATCTCTGGATTAGATTATGCCACAGCCTTTGATATTTCAAAAATGCAAACAAAGAGTATTAATGGATGTAAAGATAAATAATTTAGTAACAGAGAATATATGAAACAGGATTTGAAAGTCATGAAAAGAAGAGAAGTGTGTGTAAAATGCCACTGGCAAGGCAAACATGATAAACAATGTCCTTATAGTAGCTTGTGCCCTGTCCTAGGAAAAGTTTGTCTTAAATGTAAAAAAAAAAAAGATTTTTGTAATAAGGAATGAGAAACAATATGGATAAAATAAGCTTCAGACTGACTACAAGACAGTGTAGCAAAAGATATGAAAGAAACATAATACAAAGCGATAGCAAGTGATGACAGAGTTAAAGAAAACAATCCATATTCATACAATATACGTACAAAAACAATGCAGAATTGGCAGAAATGGCAGTAAATAGACTGAACAAAAAATAAAAATGTTGATAGACACAAGATCCTGACCATAACAACAGATGAAATATACAACACACCAACACCAAAACCAGATCTGCAGGAGACCAATTAAACAGTTTACACATACAATTAAAATGAGCATTGCCTATTAAAGGCTGTTTTGAAAAAGTGGTAAGAATAAAAGCCAGAGCAAGAAAAGTATTTTTCATGTTTTGGAAAGGAACCCAATCATCTGAGTTATGACCTAGTAAAGAAACTTACAGTGATAAGGATTAAGGATTTTCTGTACAGAAAGAAAAGACAAAAAAAAAGAAAGAAAGGAATAGATATATGAGAATGTGAGCATGCTAGAGGAGCATTAGGGGATCAAAATTCTGAGTTGTTAATAAGTTGCTTCCAGTAGCCAGAGGTACAGAGTTTGATTTCTTCCACCTCTATTTGCCTACTGTGTCACTCTGAAAAAGTCGCTTAACTCAGGCCCCCCTAGAAAAGTGGCACTTATGATCAATGGGTTCACCTAATTAACAAATGTATAGAATAAAATAAAAAAAGAAACAAAAATGTGAAGTGCAGAACACACTAGGAACGAATCTAAGATATAGACTATTTGTTAAGTCAAACCAATGGAACACAACATTAAATTGTTCAAAGAGAAATAACCACATGCTGGAGAGAACAATGCACCAGTCTGTACACTGATTTCTAAGAACTAGTGTACAAGCAAGGTGTACTTATTTGTTGTTGTTGATAATTATTCAAGATTTTCTCAGACAGATCAACTGCATTCTATATCTTCAGAAGTAGTACTTCTTGCTCATGGTAAAACAGTTATCACACTTAAGTCCTAGAAATTGTATGTATTGACAATTATCCACCTTTTTGTGACTGAAAGTATAAACGCTTTTTTTTCTCTAGTTCATGATAAAACAGTTACCATATTTCAGTACCAGAAACTCTAAGGATTGGCAATCAGTCACGTTTTTGTAACCAGAAATGCAAAAGGTTTTGTGACAGTGCCATGTAGAAAGATGGCTATAGACAATGGGCTTGTAGAATGCTGTATATAGAATGCAAGGCAGCAGAATTGCTATGTCCGGAACAATTCAATGTATGCAATAATTAAACAGTATTCTGAGATCCCACAGGACATCTGTTCAACCTACTGTTGGGGCTACACCAGCAAGTGTGCTGTTTAGATATAACTTAACAAATAAAGCACTCAGTACAGCTGGGTCCATGTGTTAAATATGCTACAACTTCTTTCATTCATGACTATGCTTAGGTTTCAGTAAGACTGTGACTGTGTATATTTACGATTGTCTCACTATATGGACTGTTGAATAACTGCCTGTTAGATCAGTGTGGAGTTTCCTGTGCAATTCAGAATATTACTTTCAAACAGAATGTTCATTGACCTCTGAAAACTTTGTCCATTAGTTCTATTTGTCACTAGCAATTGAAGGTGGCTTCCAATTACAAAATCCTTCCAGTATTTGATGACAACAAACTGTATAATAGCTGGAACAACGTAGATATAACTTGGACTAGAATCACAGGGCTGGACAAAAATGAAAGAATGTTCTTGCAGTTGTGCTGTCTCTCACTGTGAGAGCAACAGGCATTGCAATGGAGATCCCAGTGGAGGATTTGAATAGGAACACATCCACCTTAATAGTCATACTGAATGCTATGTACTTGAGGAAGAAAATGGGCTGTATTTATGAGGTGTGCTCTAAGTTTGATCAGATTACTATGCACGGTGCTGTTTCTACAGTAGATCACATGACTGATTTTGAGCAGAAATAGTCAGATGTATAAATATAACATGGCGCTCCCTGACACACAACTTGCTTTTGAGCTTTTAGATGTTGTTTACTCATTCATAAGCTCAGACTCTTCATGACTTAAAGGACTTTAGTACACTAGTCCAACAAATGCTCTTCAGGTTCTTGAAAATTCATATTCATTATTTCATCTGCTAATTTTAGCCTCTGTTCCACCTTCTCATTTTGCCTTCAAGTTTTCCCAGCGTCAGTCTCTTTTCAAATGAAGCTTGTTTTCACATTATGTGGCAAAAGTATTTGAATGTTAGTTTTACAATCAGATTTCTCAGTGACCAGTTTGGGTTTATTTCTTTAAGTACTGAATGATTTCCTCTTCTTGTAGTTCATAGAATTCTCAAAACTTTTCTTTAACACAATTCAAAAGCATCAATTTTCTAGTACACATCTGTACTTATACAATTATATTTTTGAATATACAATCCCTTTTTGACAATCTGATATGTTTGTTCTTTAAAATCTTATCTAGATCTGCCTAACTTCCCTTCCAAGAAGCAATTGTATTTTAATATCATGACTGCAACCACAATCTGCAGCAATCTTTGAGTGCAATAAAATAAAACCTGTCATTGCCACCACTCATTCCACCTCCTCTATTTGCAAAAAAGTGATGGGGTTAGATTACCTAACTTTAGGGGTTATTTTATGCTGAGCAAACAAACTTTTGCCCTTTTTCACCTTCATTAAGAGACCATCAGAGTGGTATCATGTGTGTACTGCATCTGTGGTTATTGTGATTTCTCTCTGCAGGTTTGATTCCACCATGCAATGTGTCTAATACAGCATTTTGCATTATATATTTAGCATAGAAATTAAATAAGTTGAATGTGGAATGAAGGAAAGGTTTGGTTTTGGAGTATTAAATGCAGCAAGACATAGACTAGAAGAATTCTACCAATATAATTCACTGGTCATAGAAAACACTCTTTTCCAACAGCCTAAGAGAGGTGTCTTTACATTTGGATGTCACCAAATGGCACTGAGTATATACTTGACAGCTGAAAATGGAAGAGTTGTATACAGTTTTAAAAACAAGACCTGGAGCTGACTGTGGCTCTGACAATCAGCTGTGAGCATGGCAAGGCAAACTATCAGAAATTACAAAGAAATGTATTCTTTTCTAGATAAGTAAACACAGGACATCTCAAAAGTTGTTTACTGGTAATGATGAAGAATTAATAATGATATAATTAGAACTATGGCACAGAACTTCAGTATTAAAATTACTACAGCCACATGCAGTCCTTGGAGCACTGAGCTCCTAGAAAGGCATAATCAGCTGCATACAGTCCGTGGCCCAATGAGTTTTTAGAAAGGCATAATCAGCTGCATACAGTTCGTGGCCCAATGAGTTTTTAGAAAGGCATAATCAGCTGCATACAGTTCGTGGCCCAATGAGTTTTTAGAAAGGCATAATCAGCTGCTTACAGAAATAATAATGAGCACAAAAGCCAGTAGTGGAGTAGTTGTAACTGGGAAATGGTCCTATAGTGAAGTCTGATGGAAAGAATGGCTTTGCACAATGTCTATGGCTATAGTCTTTATCATCTTGGGTTTGCTTTGGTCAAAAATTCAAATATTTTTTTTTTTTTAGTTTTAATGAATAGACTACCTGACCTTGAAGGACTTCTAGGAGCAGGGCAGAGGAAGAACATATCTTAGTGCTTCAAGCACTGAGGAGAATAATCACTGAGGGTGAGTGTTCAGACAGGTTTCACAGACCACTACAAAAACAAATTTGATCCACAAATGAAAATTCTGAAATCCTTTTCCAGATTGGAAAGGACCTTGAGCAATCACTAGCTAGGATGGAGGTGTAATCATTTGTGAGACATGATAATATTTGTGTAAGGGTGCAAAATGTTTGATTATGTAATGTCAGGGCTGAAGCTGAGGGCCAACATGCTAATAAAAATGACAGTGTTGACATAAGAGAATTACTGGAGATGATGCCAAATATTTCAGACATTGAAAAGGAGATGGCAAATTCCAGAGTATGTATAAAGTCATTTTTAATAATGGGGTTAAGCAGCTACATATACTGCAGCAAACTGGTAATCTGGTAGTCTCATTTGCTAAAAAGACAGACCATGAGATTTGTGGACAGAGATAAAGGTGTACAACATACAAATGAAACCTTAGGATAGACTAGCAAAGCTACAGAATGAAGACAGAGCTGGTATAACTTGAAGTTCTTAGACATGGCAGATATTACAGGCACAAATAGATTTACTGACATGGCAAATGTAAATGACATTCACAATGAACTAGAAACAGATCAGGTACAATCAAGAACGCATCAAATACAGCCATCAGATGTCTGTGTGGAAGTATGAGTAATCCTGACTAAGGTTATATTATTTGAATCAGCAAAATGAAAACAAATGAGGTTTATAAAGAGTTTGAAGATTCTGGCCAAACATACATATGCATCAACTAGGTGTGCCCCTCAAAGAGTTATGAGAAGGAAGCATAAAGGGTTAAAGAGTTGACTATTGCCTAGACAACCGGGGTTCAGTTTGCAGCTTGGGTGAATGCTGGCATGTCAGGGGAGGGGTGGGTGGTTATGAAGGCGTTCCCTGCTACACTTTTCTGTGAACTCACAGCTGCTGATCCAAGACAAAACATTTTTTCAAATAATTTTCATCACTGATAATTACTCTTTAATTAAGGCAACTAACCCTACCAAGCCTGTTGTTGAAAAAGTCTTCATCTGGAAATCAGTGGAATAAAAATAGCTCGTCCAGACTCAGAGAATTCACTGTATGTTGTGATCTGCCGTCAAAGATGAGCTAGCAAAATTACTTCACTGAAAAATGAGTACGACCTTTGTGGCTATGAAGGTAACCGATATGCTGAGACAGATTAGTGTGAGTCCCAGAGTAGAGAGGCTGAATAATTGAAATGCTGACTTACAAATACTATTTCTGAGACTGACATTGCTCAGAATATGCTCTTTCCTCCAATGTATGGTAATCTTGGAATTAAAATATATATCTTGCTGGTATAAAAATTTTACATTTGAGTGAATCCCTGCTCATCCTGCTAGAGCTCATTTTGTGCCTGATGGAGAGTGCTTCTTAAACAATCTGAATTACTGATACATAAGTATATTTTTGCACTTTATCGAGTTGTTCAGTGTTTCTTATCAGCACTGTACTGGTTGTATTTATTTGCTTATCAGTAATGCTTGTTTTTATTTATTTATGTAACAGTTCTGTACTAATTTACTGCATTGTTTTTTATTTATTTGTTTGACTGAATTATTTACTTGCCTGTGTCTCCATTTATATATCTGCTGATCTGTGGTTGAATTTTTGTTTTTCTCCCACTCTCCCACCCAATTGCTGTTGTGTTCTTATAGTTTGTAGCTTTTGCTGTTGCCCGCCCCTGCTGTAAATTTGATAAGGGACACTGCTCCCAGTCCCATCTCATTAGCATATTCTACCTAATACATAGATCATTTGAGAAGGTCAAACTCCTTAGTTCCTTAACCTTGAATTTTCTTCAGTTCCTCCTCTCCCTCTTTCCACTTTACTAACAAAAAAATGTAGACCAACTGCAAATGTAAAACCACAGCGAATGAGGAGCCACCAAAAACAAGTCCTTTGTTATTTCATCACAACTGCACACTTTATTGCTTCAGTTAAAATAACAAACAATTCACATAGATGCATTAATCCAAATATATCCATAAGCGCTTAAGTTTAAGCTCTGCTAAACTTCTTCAGACAAGTTAAAAATCATGACTTCACTTCCTTTTATACACATGGTTCCTTCAATTAAAACATTGTTGACACCTAACTAATCAATCAATTAACTCACCATGCTCCTGATGAGACATATGTATTACTTTTTTGTTGTTGAAGTGTACTTGATGTTAAACCATAAAACAAATAAAAACATCAGAGTATACATAACTAGTAACTCTTAAATAGAGGGGACATTCAGAGACTGTATACTATATATTTTATACCATTCAATATGCCATTATATACCAATAAATATTTGAATATATAAATTAGGACATGTATATAAATATATGAATAAATAAATAAATAGATAAATAAATGAATAAATACTTAGATGAACACAACTATAATATTCCAGTTTGATGCCTTATAAACAATCAGTTCTATGATATATAAACCAATAAATGGCCATCTTAAAAATACATTTTAAAAAGCACCATATATTGGAATGGGGTATGTCTTTGGATCCAGTGTTTATATTAATATATGAGTTTTCTTAAATTTCATCTTAACATACTTCTGGCAATTACTTACTAAATAAAATATCTATATAAAGTATTCTATGCCATGATTTTGTTCCTGTGTAGTGCTTTCAATTTCAAAACAGGGGTAATTGAGCTTCGCTCATTTATTCCAGGCCACATATCTGCTTGGGTTCTAATTTGCCATTGCAATTCTTTAAATTCTAAATACAGGCCCCAAGGTCTCTTATCCTTGATTTCCACATGGTCAATTGCTATAAAAGAAAAGTGGTGGTTCTTATACTCACTAATATGTTTCGCTAGTGCATTATTAGGTTTATTTTTCTTTATGGCATAGTCATGCTCATATATTCATTGGGCTAGATGTCTCTCTGTTTTCCCTATATAGAAACTTGGGCATGAGTTACATGTAGCTAAATATACCACCGCTTTTGATTTACAATTGTATTCTCCGTGTAAATAAAAATTCCTTTTTCTAACCTGAAAAGATTCCTCTGTTTTAATTTTATGGCACCAATGGCAGGCTCCACATTTAGTCATGCTTATATTAATATTACTAGATGAATGTTTAACATTTTTTAAAATTTCCTTGAAACTTCTACCTTTTCTGTAGACTATTTTAGGTAGATCACTAATCTGATTCCTACAATGCAGATCCTCCATTAATATAGTCCAATTATCAATTATTATATCCCTGATTAACTGATGCTCTTGAGAAAAGGTGAGCACTAAAGCTCCTGAACACTTTATATTTTTATCTTCTTCTATTGTTATGTCATTTTGACTACCATCCCTAATTTCAAATGTGTTACTAGAATCATGCATGATACTTTGTTTATCTAGGATGGGTTTAAAATGACAGTTTAACCTTTTAACAGTAACCTAATGCATTAAGGAGTCTACTAGTGCTACTGGGTAGTTTCTATTAATGAACATATCCTTTAAGAAGTTGCACTTTTCCTTAAATTGATCGAACTTAGTCACCATCTAGGCGGCTCTTACTAATTGCCCTTTAACTAGATTATTTCTGATGTTCTGGATGGCAACTATTAAAATGCAAAAAGCTATTAGAGTAAGACTCCTTTCTATGGATTATTGCTATATAAGCTTCATTACTGCTATCTTTCATAAGATATACATCTAAGTAATTCATGTACTCATTATTAATATTCCATGTACATTTCAAGAAATTAGTGGTGCTATTAATATATGTTAAAAATTAATTCAACTTATCTAGTGTGCTATTTCAGATATTACTAATGTCATCCTGGAACCTATAGCATGACTTAATAAATATTTTATATTTACTATTAAATACATAATTCTTCTCCCAGAAAGCCATAACTAAATTCGCATAGGCACTCCCACAGGGTGACCCCATTGCAATGCCCTTCTTCTGCAAAAAATATTTCTTGTTAAAACTTATAAAATTATTACTTAAAACAATTTCCAAAAGTTCCATTATAAAATTTATTAGTTCATGTGTCACATGATGATGCATCAACATTTCATTTACCCATTCAAGCCCCATGGTTTACGGGATGACTGTGTATAAGTCCCATACATCTATAGTTACAAGAATGTCTTTACATTGGACTATATTAATGGAGGATCCGCACTGCAGGAATCAGATTAGTGATCTACCTAATATAGTCTACAGAAAAGGTAGAAGTTTCAAACAATTTAAAAAAAATGTTAAAAATTCATCTAGTAATATTAATATAGGCATGACTAAATGTGGAGCCTGCCATTGGTGCCATAAAATTAAAACAGGGTAATCTTTTCAGGTTAGAAAATGGAATTTTTATTTACATGGAAAATACAATTGTAAATCAAAAGCGGTGGTATATTTAGCTACATGTAACTCATGCCCAAGTTTCTATATAGGGAAAACAGAGAGACATCTAGCCCAAAGAATATATGAGCATGACTATGCCATAAAGAAAAATAAACCTAATAATGCACTAGTGAAACATATTAGTGAGTATAAGGACCACCACTTTTCTTTTATAGCAATTGACCATGTGGAAATCAAGGATAAGAGACCTTGGGGCCTGTATTTGGAATTTAATGAATTGCAATGGCAAATTAGAACCCGAGCAGATATGTGGCCTGGAATAAATGTGCGAAGCTCAATTACCCCTGTTTTGAAATAGAAAGCACTACGCAGGAACAAAATTGTGGCATAGAATACTTTATATAGATATTTTATTTAGTAAGTAATTGCCAGAAGTATGTTAAGATGAAATTTAAGAAAACTCATATATTAATATAAACACTGGATCCAAAGGCATGCCCCATTCCAATATATGGTGATTTTTTAAAAAGTATTTTTAAGATGGCCATTTAATGGTTTATATATTATAGAATTGATTGTTTATAAGGCATCAAATTGGAATATTATAGTTGTGTTCATCTAAGTATTTATTCATTTATTTATTCATTTATGTATTCATATATTTATATGAGTCTACTTTAGTTGACCAAAACGCCACTTCGCCGACACGCAAAACACCGAGACCAAACAACCGAAAACACACAATACCAACAACTCACAAAACCGAACACCATTACACCGACACACAAAACGTAAACTACACATTACACACAATTACATATCCACTAACCTTAACCCAAACCCTAACCCTAAGGTCCGACACTACCGCACACTTACCCTACCCGCACCCTAACCCTAACTCACTTAACCCACCCCTAAACCTAAAGTCCATCACTATCGCACACTTACCCTACCTGCACCCTAACCCTAACTCACTTAACCCGCCCCTAAACTACACTCCGTCACTATCACACACTTACCTTACCTGAACCCTAAGTCTGACACTACCGCACACTCACCTTTCCCGCACCCTAACCCTAAATCCCTCACTATCGCACACTTACCTGTCCGCTCCATAACCCTAAATCCCTCACTATCGCACACTTACCGAGTCGAGCTCACACGTTCCCCATGTCGGTCTTTCTGCTGTCGGGATTTCACCTTGTCGATCACTTTCGTTTTCAGTCATTTGGTCTCGGTCTTCTGCATGTCGGCGAAGTGGCGTCTCGGTCAACTCAAGTAGACCCATTTATATACATGTCTTAATTTATATATTCAAATATTTATTGGTATATAATGGCATATTGAATGGTATAACATATATAGTATACAGTCTCTGAATATCCCCTCTATTTAAGAGTTACTAATTATGTATACTCTTTGATGTTTTTATTTGTTTTATGGTTTAATATCAAGTACACTTCAACAACAAAAAAGTAATACATATGTCTTATCAGGAGCATGGTGAGTTAATTGATTGATTAGTTAGGTGTCAACAATGTTTTAATTGAGGGGACCAGGTATATAAAAGGAAGTGAAGTCATGATTTTTAACTTGTCTGATTAAGTTTAATAGAGCTTAAATGAAAGTGTTTACAGATATATTAGGATTAACGCATCTATGTGGATTGTTTGTTATTTTAACTGAAGTAATAAAGTGTGCAGTTGTGGTGAAATAACAAAGGACTTGTTTTTGCAGCTTGGTGGCTCCTTGTTCGCTGTGGTTTTACGTTTGCAGTTACTAACAAAAAACAAAATACTTTATTCAGCTTCTTTTACTGTATCTGTGTTTCCTCTTCCTGCTCCATTACTTCATCCTGCTTTTTCTGTTACTTGCTGTGGCTTGTTCTCTAAAGTGTTCAGCTGCATCCTTTCTGTTGCATTTGTACTGCTTGTTTATAGCCTGTTTAAATTGTAAGTGTTATTCTAAGCCACTTAGTTTTGGTTTAAGCACTTGGGCTTTAGGTTAACCCCTTAGCTCCCCATGGCCTTCTCGCTCAGATTCTGAAAAATATGGATGGACAGTTTCTTACAGTTTCTCCTGCCAGTCTGGTTGATATGGGCATCCTGAGACAGTGTAGCTACTGCCTTATGTACACAGACAACCATCTACTACTACTACCACCTAGGAACACAATTTGCGAGAGATGCAATTACATTAGGAACCTAGAGTCCATGCTCTCTCCCTCACAAGCCAGTATATCTGGCACTGAGAAGGTTGTTAGCACAATCACTACACCTCAAACACCCCCCCACACCTACACAACACATACCCACATATGTGGAGGTCTTCAACAAAAACACACCCAAACAAAGGAGACCTCCGAGGCTAAAACCTCCGAGGCAAAAACACACACGATCTCCACAGCCCTCTACACCACATACCATGCATAGTTCATACACCCTGTGTCTCCCAACCACTAAGGCTTAACCATAAACCCAAAATATTAGTCACAGGAGACTCCCTTGTGAGACACACAGATGTTCCTCTCACCATTCTGGATAAGGAGAAAGTCACAGTTAGTTGTCTGTCAGGGGCCAGAATCTGCCATATCACACACACACACACACACACACACACACACACACACACACACACACACACACACACACACACACACACACACACACACACACACACACACACACACACACACACACACACACACACACACACACACACACACACACACACACACACACACACACTCAAGTCTCTCAACAACAGGTACTGTTATGACTCTGTCATAGTCCATGTTGGTGTGAATGACTTGAGATGTACCTCCCTGGACTATATGAAGAGAGAGATGACTGACTCACTGAATATGTGTCCCAGGCAGGTATGTCCCTAGCCTTAAATTTCTGGGAAGCAGCATTCTACTGTCACCCAGAATGATGCTTTGATACAAACAGTAAATGATTGACTTAACACAATTGGCTTAGTTTCTGGTGTCATTCCAGGGGGATCCAGTACCTGACAGCCTGGGAAGATATGACTGACAGACCATGATGCTTTGCCAGAGATGGCCTGTATCTGCCTCACTTGGGCTTCAGGCCTTTGGCAAAGGCACTTGTCTCCCCCATAATGCCTTTTTTAGAAAAAGTGATGAGGTAAAACTACCAACATAAAAATTTCAACAAAATCCAAATTAAAGGTCATACTGCTAAATGCTAGGAGTCTAAACATGAAACTGCACTCATTGCAAGCAGTCTTAACTCTGGAAAATGCTGACATCTGTGCAGTCACAGAAACCCAGTTCAAAGCTGCAGAGAGCACCCCATCCATACCTGATTACTCATCCTATGATACATTCAGACCCCAAACTGTGGGTAGTACAGCCAAAGGAGGTGGAGTTTCAATATATATTAAACACATACACACCTCCAGGATGGTCAAACAGTATGATGCACAGGAGACACTCCAGGTGCAGTTAACCATTGACCACACCCCTATACAAATTATAGCTAGCTACCAGCCCCCAAATCTGACCAAGATGCTCAAATTGCCTATCTAGACCTCTTTGAGTCTATAAAGATTCAATCCTTTACCCTGATCCTAGTTGACTTTAACTACCCAAACATAGACTGGAAGAACAACTCATGCCAGAACACAAATGCCCAGAGATTCCTCGATTTTGTCAATGCAAATGCTTTGGAACAGCTAGTCGATACTTCCACAAGAGGTGATAATATCTTGGACTTGGTATTAACCAACATGAGTAACCACTGCAGCATCCCTGCAGTATCATCTTCCCTTGTAAGATCAGACCATAAAGCAGTCACGTTTGAAGTCACCATCTCCCCTGACCCCCCCCCCCCAGCTATGGTCAAACAACAAAACTTCTCTCAAAGCTGATTACAGCCTCCTGAGGGATGATATGCTTTACAGCCCCCTCCCCCCCTCTAGGAACAGTCATCAATATCCAAAACTATACCAAACACTATATGAACATATATACAGATGCATGGAATCAAGAATACCTGACAGGACTAAATCATCCAACGCAAGGAAGAGTAAACCTGTCTGGTGCACATCTGCAATAAATAAACTCTATAACAAAAGGAAAAATTTGCTGTCCAGGACAAAGAAGGAGCAAGTGCCTAAAAATGCAAATAAGAGCACTAGTGAAATCCTCCAAAGCAGACTTTGAGTCCAAATTGGCCACATCTACTACAGACAATCATAAGGCCTTCTTCACATATGACCATAATCTCAAAGGTATCACCCAGATCTGTTCAGAACTGGTGGTCAAGGACACCACATATACAAATGCCGTAGATATAGCAAATTTGCAGGCTGACAGATTCAGCAAAAATTTCACCCCTCTGCCCCCATCAGTAAATCAGAACATTCCCAGTACCTGCCCCCTTTCCCTTATATCTAGAGATCAGGTCATCACTGCTCTCTCAAAGGCAAAACAAACAGCCTCCATGAGACCCAATAACATCCCAGGCTGGCTGCACCCTACATGAACTCAGGCAGGAACTTGCAACACCATTAGGCACCCTACTCAACCAAAGCCTGAGTACCGACTTTGTCCCAGCTGAGTGGAGGACAGCCACTGTCATCCCTTTACACAAAGGTGGAGCATCCACCGATCCGGGAAATTATAGACCCATCAGCCTAACTAGCCTGATTTGCAAGGCCATGGAACATATTAACATGGACCTCACTAACAAGGACATTGGCAACCTCCAAACACTCGATTCTACACAGTTTGGCTTCACCAAGGGGTGGGGTCATGTCTGTTAAATTTGGTCGACTTTTTTGAGACAGTCACCAAAGCCATGGATGAGGAAAGACAGTGCACACTGCCTACCTTGAACTGGCCAAAGCCTTCGACACTATTCCCCACTCGGGCACAATAGATAAACATAAAAAAGGAAAACAATAGACCAACAAACTTAAAATAAACATAAAAAGGTGTCGAATGAGGCCAATCAATTAAAGTCTAATGAAACAACAGTGTTTATAAACACTGTTGTTTTATTAGACTTTACTTGGTTGGCCTCCTTCAACACCTTTTTATGTTTATTTTTAGTTTTACAATAGATAAACTCTCTCAACTAGGCATCAATCTGTATATTACCAGATGAGTAGCTAACTGGCTCACTGATAGAACCCACCTAGTCAAAATAGGGGAAGCCACCTCAAGCAGTAGACCCGTATTGAGTGGCATACCCCAGGGTTCAGTCTTGGGGTCTCTGTTAGTTGGGATATACTTTTCTGAGATGCAGGCCAAAACCAGTGGGCTATGGCTGACCAGATTTGTAGATGACTGCAAGCTGGGAGCTGTCATCAATTCCCTTAGTGACATGGTCATCCTCCAAGAAGGTCTCACCCAAACAAATGACTAGCGCCAGAAACATGGTCTCAATCTGAATACAAAAAAATGCATCATCATCCCCTTTGGAGAGAGTGATGTCCCCACAAATTATCACATTAATAACAATGTCCTAAGCACACAGTCAGTTGTGAGGGATTTGAGCGCCCAGATTGATAGCAGCCTGACTTTTGACCACCATGTTGCTTCCACAGTACGGAAAGCTATCTGCATGGCCCACCTCATAAGTAAGGGTATAACATCCCAGTATTCTTCCCTTATAAGGCCCATTATTGAGTACAACACCACATTCGGCATGTACCTTGCAAAGCACATGCAGCAGCTGGAGAGACCACAGAGGTTCCTCACCAGGAGAATCCAGGGCCTATGAAATCTACCATACACAGAAAAGCCCTATCCCTCTACTCTATTTCATACAGATGCCATAGAGGTGACCTCTGTCTGGCATACAAGGTGATCTCGGACCCTGCCTTGATGGGACTGCTGCATATCCTCAAGTCAAGCTCCACTCGAGTAACCTGCACACCCGGCCTCAACCTGGTCTGTGACATCAATAGGACTTGTTGGTGGGACAGATTTGTATCCCAGAGACTCCCCCATCTATGGAATAGACTCCCTCTCCACATCAAACAGAGTACCTCTTTACCCCTTTTTAAGCATATCCTGGATAAATGGATGGGAAATAGAAAATACATCCCTGGGTTTCCACCCCTGTCCGCACTGGACAGGGTATCGGGTGCATATTTGTCTATGCACTGGCTAAACTCTTGGCTAGGCTTATAAGGGCCTCAGAGCCAATAGCCTAGTAACTTCCTATGATCCTATGAGTTTGGAGGGAGAGGGGGCTTACCCCTACATCAAGGGTGCAAGGGGTCTTACCCCCCCTGCAAACATCAGCTTTAAGGAAGAAAAGCAATGTTCAACATTTACTGTTCTCCTGTGTTTTTATTTTTTTTCAGCATTTTTGGAGCTTGGTATTTCAAGTCTAGACATTTCAACAAGGAACCATTTATGAAAGCCCTGAAAAAAATAGTATGTTTGTAGTAGTATGTATACATGGTATACTGAATAACTGTTCAAAATTTTAAATAATGGGCTTAATTAAAAAAGAGAGAATGATATTGTTACATCTGGTGTAGGTTCCTCTGCTGACAGTTGTGCTCAAGGTTCAGTAGGATCTCAACTGTATATATTTACAATGCTCTCAGATTAACAGCTGTTGAATGCTTGCATGTTACATCATTACAGGGCTTTCTGTGTGAATAGAGCAGATTCGGTTGGTACCCAAACTAATGACTAGTACCAGAAGCATGGCCTCAAACTGAATTCCAAGAAATGCATCATTATCCCCTTTGGGGAAAATGGTGTTCCCACTAACTATCACATTAATAATACTGTACTAAGCATGCATTCAGTCATGAGGGACTTGGGAACCCAGGTTGAGAGCAACCTGACTTTTGATCACCACGTTGTCTCCATTGTATGGAAGGATTTATATATGACCTACCTCATAAGTAAGGGTATTTCATCCAGGAACAAGGAGGTCATAACATCCCTGTACTCCTCCCTTATCAGACCCATTATCGAGCACAATGCCCCTTTGGCATGTACCTTACCAAGCACATGCAGCAGCTAGAGAGACCACAGAGGTTCCTGACCAGGAAAATCCAGGGTCTCAAACACCTATCCTATACAGATAGGCTAAAAGCCCTGTCCCTTTACTCAGTCTCATGCAGACTGCACAGAGGTGGCATGTGTCTTGCATACAAGGCAATGTTAGACCCAGTATTGATGGAGTTGATGCATATCCTTAAGTCAAACTCCACTTGCGCAACCCACATGCAAGGCCTCAGCCTGGTTTGTGACATTAATAGAACTTGTTGGCGGGATAGATTTGTGTCCCAAAGACTCCCCCATCTGTGGAATAGACTCCCTCTCCATGTCAAGCAGAGTACCTCACTAGCCCTCTTTAAGAAGAACCTGGAGGACTGGATGGGAAACAGAAAATACACCCCTAGGATCCCACCTGTGTCCCTGCTGGACAGGAGAAACAGGTGCTGCCTTTGTGGGAGCATGGGTGAAATTCTTGGCTAGGCTTATAAGGACCTCTGGGCCAATAATCTAGTATCATCCTATGAACCTATGAACCTAAAGTTCATTTAACTCTGACAACTTTGTCACATTGACAAAATAATAAACTTATGAAAAGGAGAGATATGAGAGAGAATGACTTCAACAAAGTGCTGATGCTGCTGATCCTGCGCCATAGAGGGATAAAACCATGACTACAGCCCAGCTGACCCAGATTCAGTTAGTGGCCCATGACTACAGCCCAGCCGACCCAGGTTCAGTTAGTGGCCCATGACTACAGCCCAGCTGACTTGGGTTCAGTTAGTGTCCCATGACCACAGCCCAGCCGACTCACATTCAGTTAGTGGCCCATGACTACAGCCCAGCTGACCCAGGTTCAGTTAGTGGCCTATGACTACAACCCAGCTGACCCAGGTTCAGTTAGTGGCCCATGACTACAGCTCAGCCGACTCGGGTTCAGTTAGTGTCCCATGACTACAACCCAGCTGACCCGGGTTCAGTTAGTGGTTTGGGTGACTGATGGAGCAGCTGAGGAGCAAAGGGAGTGCCTATCGCAGGAGGAATGGGTAGTTATGTGAGCATTCCTTATGGTGATTTCTGGTGGAGACTGGGGATGTCATACTGGGGGGGAATTTTCCAAGGAGGGGGAAAGAGTGATGGGTATGACAGCGCTGCCACAGAAGTGGAATGGTACACCACATGCCACCACTGCATGCCCACCCACAGATGTGACCACAAAAATTGCAACAGGAGGGAGAGTAATGGAGTTGTCTCTAGTGTAAAAACCCTGATTGATGGTGATGGCCAAGACCCTCAGGATGCCCTAAGGTACTGTGACTGGCCCTAGCTGCATCTGAGTAAGTCAAGTAAAAATAGTGAAGCTGGCAGACCTGGCACATATGAGGGGCACTGGGTAGCAAGACAAGGGAGCAAAATCTAGCTCGAAAATGCACTGATGCTAAGAAAAATAAGGCAGTGGCACTCTTGTCATGAAAGTTAGACTGTGCTGATAAAGAATGCAAAATCACAGAAGCACATGTCTGTTCCCTTCAGATAATTAGGCCAAATAATAGTGACAAATAGAGAACACACTAATAAGAGGCACTGTTCTTTTCTAAACCCCAGAACAAGACTGATAGTAGCAAAACATATATATGCAAATCAATTTATGAGGCAAAAGCAAATGATAGATCAACTGAGAGATTACCTATTAGACAATTATTTATTCTTAGAAGGTCTCTAACAGCTCTGAATATACCTTCTTGTTTATAGGCTTACATTTTTTTCTGTCACCAAAAACTGAATACTAATATATATATTTTTTTATTTTACAGGTTATCTGAAAGTTATGAATGTGCACAAATGTTATTTAGAAAAATTTGTTTGTGCAACAGATTATGGATTTTGCTTCCAAGGCATATACATTTCTATAGTACAGTTGTGTAAGTTGAACTTACTGTAACAGCAGATGTTTGAAAGACTACTGCTGCAGTAGCCTTAGCTATATGGGTTGCATCCTTCCAAGGATACAACTGCCGTCCAATTTCCAAAGCTTCAAGGCAACTCCTACATGCCCAAACTGTCAGACAGCTCAAGGTGAGTTAACTAAAAGACAAGTTTGAATGTAATGCCATTTAGAGCTTTTCTGTGAGCAGAGAGAGACAGAGGCTGGGCCCTGAAAGGACAATGCTAGGAATACCAAAAGATACATGTCCATACCCTGGCATAAAAAAACACCAAAAAACAAGGGGATGGAGGGAGAGAGCAACTGCTGCAACAGTGTTCATTTGAACATAGACTGTTATGGTAAGTTCAGCTTACCATACTGTACTGTGTTTGTCATACTGATCACTGCTGCAGTAGCCTTAGCTATATGGGTAGATTACCATAACTAACTTTATTTGGGCAGAAGAAGGAAAAGGGTCTATGATCCCCTGGAGAATGGTCCTAGCAAAACTTGATCAAAAAGGGTCCATGGTCCCCTGGAGAATGGTCCTGGCAAAACTTGATCTAGACTTAGAGAAAGAATCAAACTTATAGTGTCTTATAAAAATAGGTACAGAGGACCAAGTAGCAGTTTCTAGAATACTTCTAGAATCCAACCCTTTCTAAAAATCCATAGATGAAGCCAAGGCCATGGTGGAGTGGGCCTAGATCCTTCCTGGAACAGATTTGTTATGGTGAGTATAACAAAAGGTAATAGCCCTAGACAACCATTTGGAAATGGTCTGTTTTGACCCAGGTTGTCCCTTCTTACCTTCACAAGAAATGAACAATTGCTACAAAGATCTGAAAGATATAATTCTGTCAAGATAGTACCCAAGTTGTCTGAGGACATCCAAGGTAAGGATTATTCTTTCTCCTTCATTTTCAGGTTTAGGAAAGAAAATTGAGGAGACAGTTTGGGTTAAAGTAAACTCAGATACCATAAGGCATAAAAAAGGATTAGTTCTCAAACAAACCTTGTCCCTATGGAAAATCAGGTAGAGTTGACTCACCATAAGAGCTTGCAACTCAAATACCCTTATTCTTGACATTAGAGCAATCAGTAAAACTGTTTTCCATGTTAAGAACCTCAAGTCATCCAGATTAACTATATGAAATGGAACACGTTTTAGCTTCTCTAACACAAAATTAAGATCCCAAGGAGGGGACACCTGTTTACTTGGAGGCCTCTTATGCAAATCCCCTTTCAAGAACATTTTGTCATGAGACTGTCTTGAAAGAGGAGGATCCATGGGCACACATGCTGAAATGGCCACAAATGAACCATGACAGCAGAATAAGAAATGCCATATGATAGTAACTCAAACAAATACTGTAGAACCAGAGAACAACTAGCCATGAATGGGTGATGGTTATGTTGTTGGCATCAAGTAGAGAATTCTTCCATTTGTTAATATATGATTTTCTAGTAGCAGGCTTTTTGCCTCCATTAGTACCTTCTGCACATCCTTGGAAAGCAGGTGCCTAAAAGGAATTAAGACCATGTCACCCAGGCAGTCAAGTGAAGATCTTTGATCTTGGGGTGTATCAAACATCCCTGTCCTGTGTGAGCAGATCCATTCTTTGAGGACTCTTGTGTTAATTTCTCTGGCATTTTCCAAAAGAAGGGAGGACCACATCATCCTGGGCCAGAAGGGAGTCACCACAGGGATTCCTGTTGAATCTTCAGTTCTCAAGCTAACATTGCTAGTCTGCAATTGGGGTATTACCTGGTTCCCCATTGCTTGTTGCTGTGATATTGTTTGTAACCACTTGAAGAGGTCCCAGGGACCACAGGTGGTTCAGATGAGAAAGGGAGACCTGGATTTAAGGATATTTGTTGTTTCCACCAAACCATTTCTCTTCTGACAAACCATAGTGCTGAGATCTGAAAAGATGAAGGGTATTGATGCTGTGACCAAAGAGGATTCAGATAGTACTATATCTTTCTCATGTGGAGTCTTGCCAGGGGTATCATGAGAATTATAGATGCCATGAGACCCAAAATTCTGAGGTATTCCCAGAATGGAAAACTGTAGAAATAGATCTAGATAAAGATCTATGGTTTCCCGTGGAAGAAAAGCTCTTTGAACTGAGATGTCTAGTTGACATCCCAGGAACACAATCTTGTGTGAGGGACTCAAGAAAGACTTTTAAACATTCGCTTGGAATCCCGACTTGTTCAAGAGATCTCCCACGAGAGAGAGAGAGAGAGAGAGAGAGAGAGAGAGAGAGAGAGAGAGAGAGAGAGACAGAGAGAGAGAGACACAGAGAGAGAGAGAGAGAGAGAGAGAGACAGAGAGAGAGAGAGAGAGAGAGAGAGAGACTCCTGATACTTTGAAAAAGACTCTGCAAATACAAGCAAGTTGTCTGAATATGGAAAAATGGCGATAACCTGTCACCTGCAATGAACTATAACTGCAGCTAGACACTTTGTGAATACTTCTGGTGCAGTGGATAGTCCAAAGGTTAAGGCAGAGAACTGATAATGTTATCCAGACACACACACACACACACCCTTAATAAACACATGAAGTCTGGATGAATAGGGATGTAATGATAAGCATCTTTTAAGTTTAAGTGTTATTAGGAAACTTGAAAGAGGAAAAAGAGGTAACAGGTTGTGAAGTGCCATCATTTTGAATTTGGGCACTATCACAAACAAGTTTAGTAAAGAAAGATCCAGAAATGGTCTCCAAGCATGTTCTTTTTTTTTTTTTTTGGTACTAACAACATCCTTGACTAAAATCCCTTCCCCACCTGGGAAGGAGGAACTATGTTTATCACTCTTTGGGACAGCATGTGATGAAGAACAGGAGGAAACAAGAGTCTGATCTGCAGGATGAGGAATGACCCCTGGAAAGGAGGAATTTTCTGTCACAGCCATTTGTAACCCTCTTGAATGATTTTCAGAACCCATGTGTCTGAAACAATCTGCTGTCAGAGAGAAAAATGGAGATTCAGATTCAGATTTCTGGAAGAGAATATAGGCCAGAGTGTGAGGGGGTCAAAAGGTCTCTTGAATAGTCATTCAGACATGTTAGACTATCTTCAAGTTTACTTTTGGGATGTTTCAGACTTCTTTTTGGAATCCCCTTGCCACTTCTTCTTAAATGTCTTTTTACCTGAATTCTGTTGAGATTTATTTTGCCAAATTAGATGAGGAGAAAGAAAATCCCTTGGAAAATTTGGAAAAGGAGGCTGAGAAATCTTAGAGATTTCCTGGATCAGCTTGTCTTTTCATCACACTTTTTGATCATCTCTGCAGCAGAAGGGCAAATTACTAAATCTCTATCTAAACGACAATGTAAAATCTGATTTTTAAATAATCTGGGAGGTTGTGAGAATCCAGCCAAGCAAACCTTCTTAAAAAGTACCAGTGGCCATAGCCCTCAAAGAAGTATCAACAGAAGCATATGCTCACCGCAAACAATGTTTAGTGATCTGTGGAATAGAAAAAACTATGTTACTTAAAGCAATGTTTTCTTCACAAGAAGAAAGTGTAGATAAAACATTCCTCATACTTTCACAATATGTTAGAACACACTTTAACATATGAGCCTGACAATTTAAAATTATATAAATCAAAGTTGCTGTAGTATATACTTTTTTCCTGTACCTATCAATAATTTTCCCATCCTTATTAGAAAGAGTAGGACTGGAATTAAGTGCTTAGCAGCAGTGGAGTCAATTTAGGCTATAGCTGCTGGGTCAGGTTTGGGAATAGTGTATGAACATTTAAAAGACTGAGGAACTTTATACAGCCTCTCTGCCTTTTTAGGGACAGCTGGTTGACTATCAGTAAAATTGTATGCAGTAAAACACACATACTCTAAAGCAGACAGGACAGGAGAAATGGGTGTAGGGTCTGAAAAATCATTCTATAACAAGTCATAGTATTTTCTGAGGGACTGAGAAACCTTGATGTTCTCCCACTGAAAACACTGGCACATTCTAGAAATAGTCTCAGAGAAAGAGCAAACCCCCCAGAGAGTATATGAAATTGAACTCTCCCCTGATTCTAAATCAGAAATCTGAGAACAAAACCCTGATTCCATCCCTGCATCTTCCTGTTCAGATTCAGAATCTTGAATCTCTTCAGGGAAAGAGGCATCCCTCCTTTTTTACCAGAAACTACTCTACCAGAAAGATCAATAACCTGAGTTAACCCACTAGCCAGTCACAGTAAATCTGAGGAGGGTGGATACATGCTTGGGTTTCTGTTTCTTTCTGACAGGAAAAATGAAGCCAACCATATTACTATTGGCTGTAGCTGCTTCCCCAGGGAAGGGCACAGCATCCTGTACAACAGGGAAACCCTACCTGTTCTCTCTCCCAGTACTGTCAAAAGTGGCTCTCCCTTGCCACTGAGGTGACTGCAACAGCTACAGAGGACTTGGCTAAACCCCAGTCCATAGTGGCTATAGGTTCTACACCAGAGGAATTTGGGGTAAAAGACAAGTGGTCTAAGGTGCAACAAATGGCCACAGCAGAGTTGTCCATATGTAGCTGAGGTAAATTGTTAGCCTGCTGTGGTGGCAAAGGCCGTTTGTTTAACTTTTTCTTTTTGTGGCTGGATGAAGGACTGATTGTGGGATCATGGTCAATACGAAAATGGTGCCTATTTCCCAGGGAAGACAAGCAGCAAATACTGGTAAAACTACCAGTTGACTGAAATGACTTTTTGATAGAAAAAAACATAGTGAAAACACTTTCAAACACTATGGCAGCCCCACAACAGAAAATTAAACACAATTTAAAATAACTTTCCTGAAGAAGAAAGCAACAAAACATCAGTAAATATAAGAACACAGAAGTTTTCTTCCCCACAGGGAACTTATCTGCCCAGCAAAAGAAAGTAGGAACAGTCTGTCGATCCTCAAAAACCTCAGAGGAGCATAGTCTTCAGTGACAGTAAAGCTCTTCCTATACCAGGTTACGTTTTCTCATGAATGGGTCTATCTTAAGATAATATTCCATGACCAGGCACACATTACCAGCAGCTGGACAAGAGAAGACTCACCATATCTCTGGGAGATGATTCTTCCACAGAGAAACACTAATAGTTTGTTGCTGTACCAATGAGCAATCACTAGATTGCCACAGGACCAGATGTACATTAAGAGCAAAAACAGGAAGTAAAGCTTAGTGCATTACCCATAAGTAGAATTATGTGACTGCTCTCTTAGGGTCCTTATTCAATTCTATTTTTCTCAAATTTATGTTTAAACTCAGGCCCTGGTATTCATATGCATAGTGCAGAGAGACATACAAGAACTCTTCACACTATGGATTGTACATTGCCATTCAGGATTGCAATTCATTGTCATGGATCATGGACCTTATTGTTGGTGTACAACTGAACCCATGTATTATGGACTGCACACATGACTGCATTGTGCAGACAGTGCTGTACAATGTGTCCCAGTGTCCACTTAAGTAGCTGCCACATTGTACTGTGTTGCATCAGCACAGCACAGCACAGTAGAGAACAACCTATGTTTTAAAGTAAACTTTGCATAGTTTAGTTTACAGATGTCCCCTGTTGCTTTGCGTGCTGTCATCATGCCTGACTGTGATGCACAAGGATATCACAGTCAGATGGTGAAGCTAGGCACATTATAACAAGACAATGAGTAGATCTGGTATTGTGAAGCTGCAATTGGTGGGAGCTCGTCAGTGTCACTGTGGGGTAACAGAACACCTTTGCTTGTGCTAGCAAGTTTCCCTGCACCATAACCATCCCTCTTGCCAGTAGGGATTATTCTACTATGCATACAATGCAGTGGAGGTGCTCTGTTGATCGGTTTGCTTGGCACTATTAGTATGTTGCTCATTTCTACATGATAAACACCATGGGATAGTTTGTGACTGCAGTCCACAGGCTACCCCACTGGAACCAGCTGATACTCTGATGGCACTATAATTGTGAATCACATGTGATCAGAGGGTCTTTTGCACCCCATGCAGACCCGTAACTAGGTATTCTGTCTCCCTGTGCTGTCTCTTGATCTGGCACCCCCTTACTCCCCTCCCTTGGACTTCAGGATCAAAAGTCATCTCTTTCTCATTTTAAAATTGAAGCAACTAATAACAAATGGAAGAAGTGGCTTATTACAGCTAAATACCACCCAAAAAGCACTGAAGTGCTTCAGGCCTCACTGCAAATGCAGTATCAATACTCATATCTGAATGCTGATTTTACAGTGCCTCCCGACTGCCATCTGCTGATCATGACCCCTAACACTTTGCACTCAGGGCAGTTCCCCCTTTGCCCCACTCTAGCTATGCTTCTGATTCTGTGCATATAGTACTATCCTGACACAAAGGGGAAGGACTATGTATAAGTATATTGTGTACCAACTCTGACTCACAAATACTTGTGACTAGTGCTTACAGACTCTGTTAAAAACAGCTGCAACTGAATTCAGCTTGCATACTGTAACTTTGCTAATCCATTAAAGTTTGCACTGTTCCATTGAATCTGTCCTCTCAACCTCTTAGGGGAAGAAATCTAGATAAAGCTTAAAATAATGGGGGGACAAAGGCCAAAAAATAGGGGCAGATTTTAAATATAGGATTTGTTAGCATGCATTTTTCTGAAGGATATGAAGACTGAAACTCAAATGTATATCATTGTTTAGTGACCAGTCCTCAGTAATTTGCCAGAAAACCACAAATTTTATGACAAACAAACCAAAAATATGAGGGAAAAATTTGGACATTCTGCAAAAATTTGGACAGTTGAGTGGTATGACTGAGCTGGCTATTTTTATTTTTATTCCTGTAAAAAGCTACACCCATCTGTGACATAACCCAAATGTATACACCACTGACTTCTGTTGTATTTACTTCATGTGTTTCTAGTATGAATTTATTGACTATTGTGATTTGTGGCATTTCTGTATTCACAGAAACAGCAAATATTAAGGTATATAAACTACGATTAAGAGACTTTTATTTGTTTTCTATAAAAATAGCCAGCTCAGTCATACCACTGGAGAATATTCAGAAGAAATATGTCATTATCTGTAAGAATCTTTAATACGAATTTCTTTAAAATGAATATTTTTGCAGCTTAGAATTTAAAGAGTAAGTCACATAAGCAGATGTAAATAGTCTTGAATAGTTTCTCACTCACACAGAGTGTTCAGAAGGTATATGATATTGTTATAAAAGGAAATCAATGTCACTTTTGTTACAGAATGTCTTGGCTCAGAACTGCATAGTAATGTGCTTGTTACAAGGTCCTGTTTCCTCAGACTAAAAGTCAGAAGATTTATTAACAATATACTGAAGTGTATCACACAAAGACCATGTAATTATAAATCTAAACACTGACCTGGCACACAAGTGGAAAATATGACTTGCATGTCTGCAGACCATAAAGGCCTTGTGGTCATATGTTTCATCATTTACTGAGTGGTGCATGAGTTAAAATACATATCAAAAAGGATGATATGAGGGCTCATGAGAATTCTTTGTTGTATTTTAAATACTGGTATTGACCATTGGATTTGTTTTTTTTTTAGTCAGATCAAGTGCAATGACAAACGTGCTCTAGGCTTAACTGGTATCATCATAACTAAGTTCCTTTACTCACACAATGTCATAAACACTTTTGTCTAAAAGACTGCTTCAGAATGAGGAAGTATTTTAGATGAAAATGCTTACTATATGAAAGTTTATAAATAAAACACCCTGGTTATATTTTTGGCTACATAATTTCTGTTTATTTGTATTTTTACAGAGTGTCATTTTTTCCTTAACTGGTTTCATGTCAGTGATGTGAAACTTCACAAGGGAAATGTATTAACGTGTCTGTTATAATTCTAAACATTTCAGATTTTCAACAGATGGAAAACTGATAGAGGAAATGATTTTTATGCTCCTCTCACTGCGTTTTCCCCTTGTGCTGCTGTAATCAGAGGGAACTAAATTAATAAAATTTGCTGCAGTTCAGGTTATATGGAAAATATATAGAAAAAAAGCAGGTACTTCACACCACAAGTGATCTTTCTCTTTATTCTTTGTTACGTCCTCATGCTAAGAGATGATTAGGCTTCTAACACATACCAGATTAGAAGAGCACAGTCAACAAAGTGATAAATACCCTTTTAAAGGCAGTAGTGCTATCATTTCATAAATCAAGCTTCTTGCTTCAATAGCTTAAGTTACCAGACTGCCTTTCTGACCAGTATATCACAGCCATCCAAAGCTATTTTCAAGGCTGGCCATATATTTGCATATGGAATCCTTTGCTTCATTCCAGCACCAACTTATATTTTTGATAAATATTATTTCATTACAGATTTAGAATTTGAAAAAAATATTTTCATTATAACAATCAATCTTAAATAAATTTTAATTATTTTTGATAATGTTAACACCTTTATTGAATTATCACTTAAGACATAGGCAAACATTCATTTATATAAAAGAAAGACAATCCCCGGGATTCATGAAGCTTGCGCCAGGCGCAGGCAGAATAACACCAAATATGGCCGTCGAGCGATTCAGGTACAATCCAATACCACGTGCACTACCGGCGTACGCCAGAACTGTGCAGCCCTCGGCATAGGTATGCTAATCACCCCATGCACAGTGTCGCACCATGCAAATGAAGGCATATAGCGATCCATGAAGTGGTGCAGGTGTAGCGTAAGGCCACGGAAATGTAAACCAAAAAACACGGTTTACATTTTCCCAAACAGAACATCTGAGCTATGGAAGCGGACCAGACTCATGTATTACAAAGTTAACATATGCCAATGGCTAAATACACAGCCAACAGCATAAGAAAGGATGCACAACACCTAAAAAACAACTTTAATGTCATGTCCACAGTAATGCAAAGTACAACCGCAGGGCATGTGTGCGCAAACTGGAACATAAAGAAAATATATAAAAATGTCAGAAAATCGCAATGTAATACAAATCAGGTGTACACCATAATACACAATGGTAGGCATGGAACACCACAACCAAGGTGCAAGGGTTGCTAAGGGCCTGCAACAGTGTTCGGCACGGTAACTATGAATTAGTAGTCAATGCCATGCAAATGAGGCAGATAATACTGAATTGCAAATGTCCCGCCGGATGAAGGTTGAACCATACGGCGCAGTGCTATAACACCGAGGAGTGGCTCAGAGGAGATACATGACATCAGCAGAGGGGTGTGCCACCGTAGCAGTAAGCACATTGGAGCAATGCAAATTTGGCCTGTCCGTTGCTAAGCAAAGCTGCAGGACAGGGGTGGGGAGGAAGGTATAGAATCATTTAGTTGAGAGCACACATGGTGCCCAAAAGTGCATGTGTACGGGGATGAAAACGTGCCTGAAACCCAGTAAGCAGATGCACACGGCGCGTACAATAGCACAAACAGGAAGGTCAGGGGAAGAAAAGAAGGAAATGCCGAAATAGGGTAATTGGAGTACTAATGAGCAATTAACACCAATCAACTCACGGCGGCCAATCGACAGCAGCTGTCAAGTCTGCTCGCAGAAACCTGTAAAACAGGATAGGGGAGGCATTGGAATGCAAAGAAAGGAGGGGAGGCATTGGATTGCAAAGATAGGAGATCTGTCATAGCAGAGCAAAGCAAACCGACAGTAGACCAGCAATAGCACACATTACGCAAGATACGCCAGGTCTAGGAAAGTACAAATTAAAGCAGGCTGCTGGATGCATGCCAGAAAATGGTAGGTGGAACATGCAGAAATGTAAAGGGAAGGTCAAGAGGTAATGCACGGCAGCCAAATGTAATTCAACACCAAAGGCACCACAATAGTATTTCCGGTAGTAAAACACATAAGATATCCTGTAGCTATGATCGTACATACACACCCTATGACATCATCGGTGTTCACAGCACAATAGTATAAAGTGTGAAAGCACCCTACATACACCTGTGAATTCTCAAACACTGCACCATAGGTGTAAACACAATGGGAACTTTTAAAATGTACATGTTGGGAGCTGCCATAGCTGTGATTCATCAGCATGTGTTAGAGACTGACGGTGTTGTGGAGGATGATGCCGACAACCACCGCAGGCCCCAGAGGAGGAGAAGAGTGTTCAGACCAAGGATAACCTACCAGGGGCTACATGATCTGGAGATAGTAGAGCATTACAGGGTGGACAGGGACATCTTACAGCAAATAGTGGAGCTGTGCCGGCCACGCCTGAGAACCAGAAATAACAGTGGGGAACCCATCCCAGTGGACATGAAGGTATGTGTAAGCATGCGAATACTAGCCACAGGTACCTTTCAAAGGCCAACTGGAGATATAATGGGGATCTCACAGGCATCAGCATCCAGGGTACTACACCAGTTCCTGGATGCCATGTTACCACATGCCAATGAGCATATATACTTCCCCCGAACTCAGGAGGAGTTGGCCAGCAATATGCGTCACTTCCACCATGTGGCACACTACCCGGAGGTACTGGGTGCGATAGACTGCACGCACATACAAATCAAGTCACCACCCGGTGAGCATGGTAGGCGCTACATAAACCGCAAGGGATTCCACTCCATCAACTGCCAGGTCATGTGCAATGCCCAGGGCATAATCATGGATGTGTGTGCTGACAGCCCTGGAAGCTACCATGACTCCCATATCTGGCATGCCTCACAGCTGTATCAGGTATTTGTCTGGGGGGACATCCCACATGGCCACCTTGTGGGGGATGCTGGCTATGCACTGGAGCCGTGGATGATGACTCCCATCATAAATGCACACACACCCATGCAAGAACGCCATAATGAGGCACACTCACAAACCAGAATCATCATAGAGCGTGTGTTCAGGATGCTGAAATCACGGTTCCGGTGCTTGGACACATCTGGTGGAGCCTTGCAGTACTCTCCAGGCACATGTGCCCACATCGTCATAGTATGTGCCATGCTACATAATATGATCCTGCGGAAACAGCTGCAGCAGGGACAAAATGGTGAAGGCCCTCATAGCCCACCGCATTTGCCAAGGCCATCACAGGCACAGAGGGATTCAGACCATGAACACACTGTGCCAGCCCCAGTAGGCAGACGGAGGCGTGCCCAATATGCCTACGCCTTGGCAAAGAGGGAACGTATAGCACATACGCTGACAGTGTAGGCCCCTATGGACTGACACACCTCTCCACCTGCACACAGTAAAATGGATGGCACACAAGCATGACCACCTGTAAATTGTAATGTATAGGTGGCCCACTGTGTGAATCCTACATAGGCAGCCCACAAACATTGTACACACAACAGCTATTGGAACACGGAATGTCAAACACCTGAACAGTACATGCGCCTATCAGCATATGTTGGTGCTGTTTGTATAGGTTCCCAGGTACATCGGTGGGTACATGGCCGATTGTCAGAGGTCATACACCAAATGGGGCAAACAGTGTCCGCTGTCGCCACAACATCGAGTAACCAACTGTCGTGTAGAGGAGCAGAGGCAATCGTGGGAGCACATGTGTTTAAGCACTGTTCTGCAGACACTCAGCACGGAGTCCCTGCTGCGTTAATGAGGGGCTCCACATAATATAATCATGGATGTTGTGTCAAGGCATGGGGTGTACCCATGACAGGTATTCATCACCCCAGCATGCTCCAACCACGGTCGTTTGAAGGTGTAGCACAGTATCGTGTGTGGCTCACTGTGATATACATACCCAATGCCGGAGCACATACAGTAAATATCACATGGACATACCATTAACTGGACTCATCAATATGTAAACTAACAGAGTTACCCATGTGACTGCAGTATGGAGTAACAGCTGTAATGTACTCCACGTACAAAACGACATAACACGTGTACAAATCCCAGATGGCCATATGTTAAATGCAGTGACCGTCGTGCATGTTCCCGGTCCCACGTCCTGCAAGGGATGTAACGTAATCCCGAAGGCACGAGTAATGCATGTCGGATGCAGGTCATCAGATCATATGTTTAGCACACGTTACCGGGAATATGCATTGCCCACTGCTGGTAAGCGACGTTTAAACATGACTATATGGATATGCGCAAAACAGGGATAAGCTACTCCGAATATCGCGCAGATCACGGTGAATGATGTCCAGAACAGGTGAAACCAGCATTATATACCCCTGTACTAATAGCGCCTGCTCTGAAGGGTAAAACGACCACTGCCTGGTGTAGAACACGCAATCATGTATAGAATCACCTAACAGTATTGCTAGGCAAGATGTACCTATGGTAGGGTTGCCACCTCTTCAAAGTACTAATGTGGGACATACGTCAGATGTCTGCAGGCTGACACATACACCCGGCCAGTATGGAAAGCAGAACTGCACTGTTTTGCCTAGATAAAAGCTCATTCTTGTAATGTTTACTTACTTATTCTGTTTGTTGGTTCAGATACAGAATAACTGTATTATGCGATTATTGCATAAACTATAGGAAATAAGTATGTTCTAACATCACAGGACATTTGCCATGTTTACAAATATTTTGCAGGACACAACTGCCCAAAGAGGGACTGTCCCTTGCAGAGTGGGACAGCTGGCAACCCTAACCTATGGCAGGTGTGTAATGTGACAGGTACAGACACAAACGTGCGGAGTCCAGGAAACAGTATACACCAACAAGTACACAATGAAAGGTATAGCTTGCCTGTCACTTTCCCCGTCAGATATATATATATATATATATATATATATATATATATATATATATATATATATATATATATATATAGAAAGGGCGATAGAGTGATATATGTTGATATATACGGATTCAGCGATATCTGCAAATATATATAGATAGGTCAACAACAGTCGTAATACCTTGGAGGTACAAATACTTAGGATACCGCCAACTATGGAATGTGTAACATACCGACATGTGTAACCACGAGGCTGAAAGACCAAAAGAGAACAGTACAACCACGAGTAATAGTATGATGATATGAATGGATAATTCGGTACCGCTGCCGGTGTTGCGGTCCATGTAGGTACTGTGTTCAACTGTGTGTGTGTGAGTGCCGTAGTCTGTGTATGTGTGTGTTGAGGGTGCCGTGTGCGTCCCCGTGTGACTGTAATGTGTGTGTGTGTTTGCATCATGTGTCTGCTAGTGCCAACTCGGAGGTAGACGATTACGGTAGGTGTGGGTATAGCTAGCCGTAGGCATACAGTCACCACCTGTCCCACATTAGGAGGGACAGCCCCTCCCTGGGCAGGTGTGTTCCGACATAAAACATTACAAAGGGCAAATGTCCGAGATTGTAGGACATTAATATGTCCCATACATAATGTAATAGTTGCATTAAATAGTTATGCCTGTCTGTAAGAAACGTGAATGTTACATGCAATATGATAAGTAGCCAAAGTCCAACAACAATAGGTATGTATTGAGGATAAAAGTATGTGCTATCCTGTGTACTGACCGTGGCTATGTGTTGGCCTGTAAACACCACTGTGTGTCCTGGAAGTGTCCAACAATGGCCATATGAAAAGGTGTCAACCCATGGCAAAGAGGTTCTGTTACCAACACAACCGCAATGACTGTAAATATCTGGGACAGACATACACAGGATAGCTGTCATGTAGACATATCCCTTTACATATCGCTGCAATTCCGGAGGTATGGAAGTATCAACCTCACCTGCATACTATATAGAAACCAGTTAACAACGGCCCAATGTACAATCCCGTAACATAAGTCTACTAACTGATAGCTCTTTAATAAGGGATGGAGCCCACACACATATATAAGGAATATGTAGAAATGCAAGGTCCACAAGCCTGTATATGGTACGTACACCCACCGACATCTCCCACACTAGAAACTATAGCAATACAGACTGTAATAACAGCACAAACATCCTGTCAGTCAATTACAACTGCAGAACCATTGACATACCTTGTGAGAGACACAATTAAAGGCGCCATGCAAAATTGCAGCCAATGTATAATGGAACAAATGGCGATGTTACAGGTTTTGTTTGCAATAGTCCGTTAACAGACGGTGGGATGACAGGTACACCCACATGTTGAACCACATACTCTAGCTGTCACACACAATCCACGGGGGACATGAATCCAAAGTATACTTGTCTCTATGCATAGCAGTTGCAATTACACGTAACAAAACGCAATACAGGCCGTCTCCCCGAAGGTAGGGCAAATGGCCAATGCCCAAGTGGAGAAGTCAATTATACCCCACTGTTGCCACGTAATTGGCGAATGTAGTAGCTGCAAAGCTGATATGCAAGTAATTAGTCACTCAGACTCACCAATAGGCGGCAGGAAACCACATGTTACAGGTATCGACGTATATAAGGAAGACTTGCCAGACATTCAAACCATATGCTCATACAAAATACCCGTGTATGCAGTGTGAGAGAGATAGAGATGAAAGTACATAACGATAACAAGGTATGTAGAACACTCAGTATGTAAGTATATGTAGAGTATGTGCTGTATTAATTATTTACTGTATGTATAGCTCATTTTGCATTAATTAAAAGTGTCCGCAATGCATAACATGGGAAAAGGTATTTATGTAGTGATGTCTTGCTGAGCATACTTAAGCTTGTAGAAACTGTGCATCCAGCTGTGGGCCACAAGGTACACATCACAGACACCACAAGGGATGCTACATGAGAGCTTTAAACAGAACAATTATATACAACCCGCCGTCAGTGGTAGGGTATGTCCAACAAGTACGTGCCATAGCCGGGGATAGTATATGTTGATATACTGTCACAGTAGGCATGTGTATGGGCATATAACGACAATGACATGTCTAAGGTGGTCCCGCTGTGCAAGTATGCTTTGCATTATGGGATACTATGTAAAATATGTGTAATGTATAGTATTGTAGGTAGATATGTCAGATATTCTACACCGCATAACAGGCATATCATGCATACCACAGGTATCGTCTATTGGCATGTACAATAACAGGATACATATGGCTTGAAGGCATGGGACATTGTAATAGCATGATAGCTAATCTAAATGGAAGGGCTACCAAGTAACCATGCACAAAGGACATGTAATAGCTTCACAGGTTCATAGTGGGGTACTATGCAGTCTGGCAAGTCTATGTGTAAGCACAACCACAGTGTTCACACCAGTGGCACCTCTCTAGGGTAGTGTCCTGTGATCAGCAGAGCCATGTGTTACCTGCACCTCTGCACAGTACTGCCACTGCAGTGATCCCTGGCGTACATGTGTCCCAAACACCAAGGGAGGTATCACATGAACAGTGCTACTGAGTGTCCCTGCGTGATGTACATAGGAGTCATGTTCCAAAGCATGGTGAGTATCCGGTGTGGTAATGTAACCCTCAAGCACATCCCACTCATTGTTGCATGTGTGCACATATCCATGAGCATGTTGCTCACAGTGGCATCTGCGTATGTTGCGTATGTGGAGTATATCCATTAATATTGTTGTGGACATGGGCCCTGTCTGTTCAGCAGAGGTCACCCCTGAGTATGTAGTATGCAAATGTGTACAGACGTGGTGTCCGTAGTACAGCCGCATACCTTAGCTGTCAGAGCTCAATAAACGTCATGGTGTGTTAATGTTGTGGTATGTAAGGCTGTAGCTGTTGTGTAAGGTACACCCTAAATGGGGTGGTGTACCCTTGAATGTGTGTAGAAGTCTTGAGTTTAGAGGTACAATGGGTACCTATGTAGCAGCTACACACCCAGTACAGATAAGTGTGGCCATGTAGAAGGATGTCCACGCCACAGTGGCAATACGGTAATCACAGTAGTGGGTGTGACATACGTGTGTACTACAAACATGTGCAATGTGACACATATGTAGGGGACTTCCACCTATGTGATAGTGGGTGAATGGTGTAATGCAAAGGTGATGTCCATGGACCTTGTGTCATGCAGCTTGAGGCCATGATATTCATATCAGGTATCTGTCACAGTGACACCCATATGGATGGAGTCAGTATCAGCTGGTGGATCAATCATGGTACTTTGTATGCAGGGGTTTGTAAAATTAGGCAGGGAAAGTCCCTCTGTGCTAGCCTGTACCTCAGGGAAGCATATACTGAACATGGGGGCCCTATGACTGAGGACTGTGGTATGCTACATGTAACTGAAATGCAGTAGGTACTATGTTATGCTACCCTCATTGTGTGTCCTGTCCACGAGCCACGTTGCATAACATCCTGAGACATAGGGTACAATGTGCAGATGGATGTGTATGTTGTCAATACCAGAATGGAGAACGGTGCTGAGAGGCAATGAGAGGACAATGTAGGATGTGTGGACTCCCGCACCATCATCAACTACCCTGGTAACTGTATGAAAGGAGTCCACCAGGTGTAGGGGCCATGCTCTGGCCCTAACAAGTCCAACCCGTGTGGCAGCAAAGGACTGGAGCCCAACAATGTCTCTGTGAATGACGTCCTTGATGATGTGCCCCATAGCCATGCAGAACATTTCAGTCAGGTGTGTAGGACTACAGTCCCACTCGTGCATTGTGGTGCCACCTGTGTGGAGTGTGATGAATGTTGCTGTGTGCCCTTCAGGGGCCACAATGTCTGATACAAGGCTATTACTGACTATGGTGGCCTAGTGGGGAGACATGTCGTTCAGAGGTTTGTCGACAACACGGCCTGGGACTTAGGAAGGTGACATGGGGCCAGTGTCCCAGGACATATAGAGTGCAGCTTAGTACTGTGTAGGTGTGACCGCAGGGACACCGCAATGTTCCTGCATGGATTGTGGCCCTGTAGTGAGTGAGAGGGTGTAATGTTAGCATTGAATCCATCCACCAGCATGTTGCCAACATCACCTGGGTCTGTAATGTTCCTGAGTGACTGTTGTATGTGACAGCAGATGTGGGTATTGCCAGTGACTACTGACATACCACCATAATGCCTTGTGGTACACCCCGGAATGTGTCGCAGTAATGTTTACATAGCTAGTCATGGAGTATGTGATGAGGGATCCCGTGGCCCTACTGAGGCTGACCAGTGAGCTACCCCACCCATGGGATTGTACACCACTGTGCAACAGCCACCACCTGTTGTTGTACATTATGTCCATGGAACTTGACCACCGGAGTGGCGTCTGTTATCTGGTGTGTACCATCATGGCTCTGTGTGGCATAGCATGATCCATGCAGTCGTGTACGTGCTACTGAAGTGCACTGGGGTGTGTTGCAGCATTTGTATGTGCAATGTCCATCTGCACGGGTGTCATGACATTAACAACCACTGTCATAAGACGTCTGTAGTAGGTGTTGTAGTACTCATGTACTGTGTATGCCGTGAAGGGTGTGGTGCCGGGATGTGGCTAACGAGGTTGATTAGCATATGTTCGGAATCCACCAATGAGGGGATGACCACAGGTGTGGAACACCAGTCACATGTTGGTAGTGCTCATGTCAAGGTTAATGTTGGTCTTGGAGGTGGTGTGTATGGGTTTATCCAGCCGAGTGGAGGTTATGACTCATGGATGTGTCAGTACATGAGTGGCTATCCCAGTTAAGTGTGGGTTAGTGTCAGTCACACATCAGTAGTAGCTGTCTGAGCCCTACTGTCCAGTACACCAACAAATGAGGTCTGGTAACCGTGGGGTATGTAGTGGAATCTGTAGCTTGTTACAATGTGTATAGTGGTTCCGGACACAGTTAGTTGCATGTGGAGCACCTCTGATGCATTGTGCTAAGCAACTAGCCAGGATGTGTGTACAACATAGTGGGATGTGGGAACACCTCAGCTGTGGGTGTGCCAGTCCAGGTATGTGCCTGAAAGGTATGGTCTGTCTATAACCTGTCATTGCAGGTGTGCTCTGCAGAGACAAGAGGCAGGTCCCAGTCACTGCAGAGATATTGGAGTGGTGCATTCTAAGGTGTGCCTTGCCTGCGTGCATCACAGAGGAAGATGCAAGCATTGTGTCACATGACCCCATGTCGTGCTTGCCAGTTCCCGTTCTGCCCGTGACTGTTATTGGAAACTGTGCAAGACAGGCAGTATAGAAGCAGCAAGAGCCTTACATGTGAGCTGTACTCCCAGGGCTGACAGGTGCAGGTCATCTGTGCCAAAGCATTGTGTTTGACCAGGACAGTCAAAGCGGACAGATACCAGATGCCTGCAGAATGACAGCAGAAGCATGGGCAACTGCTGAAGTGACACAGTCAGGCATTGTACAGTGGTATCGGGTCTGGATGAATGCATAATGCTCCCCAGGGCTTGGCCTACACCTTCAGGGCTACAAGACTGGTGAGCTATTGCATGTCCCTGCACACATAGTCTAAGTGGCATCTCAGGGCAGTCACACTAACATGGAGAATGACAAGTCACAGTGTACCTGGTGAGGTGTGGCATGGGTGCATAGGTTATGTTGCAGAACCAGTTACCCGACAGCAAGATGTAAGTGACTATCGCCTTGTGTAGCCTGCTGTGTGGAACTGCAGTGTGACCGCCTACAGAGTCACCTATGACTGGTGTGTTGTGTATGTTATAACACACTATTGGCTGTATGTGATGGACACACATGAGTCTGTGGGCTATAAGTTGGTGATGTTGTTTTCCATATGGGTGCTTCCTCTGGTGCCTACACAGAGTATGGAGAGGTACTGCACACATTGTCCTTGTATGTGTGCCCTGTGGTGGAGATCGTGTGAGACTATGTGATGAGTGTGGTGTGTTGCGAATGTTATACATCCCCATATGACTATCAGGTGCAGTCAGGGTTGGTGACAGCATTACCCCCAGCAGGGCTGCATAAGTGCATCCCCCACAGGCTGTAGTGTCGTATGTCGGGAGGTGAGCATTGAATGTGTACATGAGACAATTGCTCCATTGCCACATGTATGACATATCCATCTTATAGACAGGCAATAGCACTGGTACGTGACAGTTGGACATGCCTGTATATACAACCATGTCTCACAGGATATGTGAGTTACGTGTGTACAACAGTTGTTGTACCATAAGCAAGCTGGAAATCATAGCACATCCAGTGTACCTGTGGGAAATGGTGTGGAATGGGTGCTATATTAATCAGTAGCTCATGACATGCTCACAAGTTCTGTACAAGTGCCTAGCATGACCATAAAATACAGATAGGGTGTTGGATAATATCAACCCACAAGTGGTGACGACAGTCATAATGTGTGGCACCACACTATAACCCTGCTGAGTATGGTGTGCATGTCCATGAACCATTATCACTGTAGATGTTAGCAGTACAGATGTACAAGACAGTACGGATGTTTGATTACAAATACCTTTGTATGTCACAGGAGTGTTCTACCAGTGGCCTGCTGACAGACTCACAACTACAAATGGTGCCAGAGTGACATGTGCATATCACACCAGTGCCAGCTACAGTAGAACAGGGTTAATGTGTTGTACTCCACCTTCATTGTAGCCCATACCACACAGACAACTGTTAGGCATCTGTGTATGTAAGGATGTGAATGGCCATGACCGTCGTGCATGTTCCCCGGTCCCGTCCTGCAAAGGGATGTAGCGTAATCGAAGAACGCAGTAATGCATGTCCGATGCAGGTCATCAGATCATATGTTTAGCTACGTTACGGGAATATGCATTGCCCACTGCTGGTAGCGGCGTTTAAACATGACTATATGGATATCGCAAAACAGGGATAAGCTACTCCGAATATCAGCGCAGATCACGGTGAATGATGTCCAGAACAGGTGAAACCAGCATTATATACCCCTGTACTAATAAGCCTGCTCTGAAGGGTAAAGCGACCACTGCCTGGTGTAGAACACGCAATCATGTATAGAATCACCTAACAGTATTGCTAGGCAAGATCTTGCCTATGGTAGGGTTGCCACCTCTTCAAAGTACTAATGTGGGACATCGTCAGATGTCTGCAGGCTGGACACATACACCCGGCCAGTATGGAAAGCAGAACTGCACTTGTTTTGCCTAGATAAAAGCTCATTCTTGTAATGTTTACTTACTTATTCTGTTTGTTGGTTCAGATACAGAATAACTGTATTATGCGATTATTATTGCATAAACTATAGGAAATAAGTATGTTCTAACATCACAGGACATTTGCCATGTTTACAAATATTTTGCAGGACACAACTGCCCAAAGAGGACTGTCCCTGCAGAGTGGGACAGCTGGCAACCTAACCTATGGCAGGTGTGTAATGTGACAGGTACAGACACAAGCGTTATGGAGTCCAGGAAACAGTATACACCAACAAGTACACAATGAAAGGTATAGCTTGCCTGTCACTTTCCCCGTCAGATATATATATATATATATATATATATATATATATATATATATATATATATATATATATATATAGGAAGGGCGATAGAGTGATATATGTTGATATATACGGATGCAGCGATATCTGCAAATATATATAGATAGGTCAACAGCAGTCGTAATACCTTGGAGGTACAAATACTTAGGATACCGCCAACTATGGAATGTGTAACATACCGACATGTGTAACCACGCAGGCTGAAAGACCAAAAAGAGAACAGTACAACCACGGTAATAGTATGATGATATGAATGGATAATTGGTACCGCTGCGGTGTTAGCGGTCCATGTAGGTACTGTGTTCAACTGTGTGTGTGTGAGTGCCGTAGTCTGTGTATGTGTGTGTTGAGGGTGCCGTGTCGTCCCGTGTGACTGTAATGTGTGTGTGTGTGTTTGCATCATGTGTCTGCTAGTGCCAACTCGGAGGCAGAGCGATTCGGTAGGTGTGGGTATAGCTAGCCAGTAGGCATGCAGTCACCACCTGTCCCACATTAGGAGGGACAGCCCTCCTGGGCAGGTGTGTTCCGACATAAAACATTACAAAGGGCAAATGTCCGAGATTGTAGGACATTAATATGTCCCATACATAATGTAATAGTTGCATTAAATAGTTATGCCTGTCTGTAAGAAACGTGAATGTTACATGCAATATGATAAGTAGCCAAAGTCCAACAACAATAGGTATGTATTGAGGATAAAAGTATGCTATCCTGTGTACTGACCGTGGCTATGTGTTGGCCTGTAAACACCACTGTGTGTCCTGGAAGTGTCAACAATGGCCATATGAAAGGTGTCAACCCATGGCAAAGAGGTTCTGTTACCAACACAACCTTAATGACTGTAAATATCTGGGACAGACATACACAGGATAGCTGTCATGTAGACATATCCCTTTACATATCGCTGCAATTCCGGAGGTATGGAAGTATCAACCTCACCTGCATACTATATAGAAACCAGTTAACAACGGCCCAATGTACAATCCCGTAACATAAGTCTACTAACTGATAGCTCTTTAATAAGGGATGGAGCCCACACACATATATAAGGAATATGTAGAAATGCAAGGTCCACAAGCCTGTATATGCGTACACCCACCGACATCTCCCACACTAGAAACTATAGCAATACAGACTGTAATAACAGCACAAACATCCTGTCAGTCAATTACAACTGCAGAACCATTGACATACCTTGTGAGAGACACAATTAAAGGCGCCATGCAAAATTGCAGCCAATGTATAATGGAACAAATGGCGATGTTACAGGTTTTGTTTGCAATAGTCCGTTAACAGACGGTGGGATGACAGGTACACCCACATGTTGAACCACATACTCTAGCTGTCACACACAATCCACGGGGGACATGAATCCAAAGTATACTTGTCTCTATGCATAGCAGTTGCAATTACACGTAACAAAACGCATAATACAGGCCGTCTCCCCGAAGGTAGGGCAAATGGCCAATGCCCAAGTGGAGAAGTCAATTATACCCCACTGTTGCCACGTAATTGGCGAATGTAGTAGCTGCAAAGCTGATATGCAAGTAATTAGTCACTCAGACTCACCAATAGGCGGCAGGAAACCACATGTTACAGGTATCGACGTATATAAGGAAGACTTGCCAGACATTCAAACCATATGCTCATACAAAATACCCGTGGTATGCAGTGTGAGAGAGATACAGATGAAAGTACATAACGATAACAAGGTATGTAGAACACTCAGTATGTAAGTATATGTAGAGTATGTGCTGTATTAATTATTTACTGTATGTATAGCTCATTTTGCATTAATTAAAAGTGTCCATAATGCATAACATGGGAAAAGGTATTTATGTAGTGATGTCTTGCTGAGCATACTTAAGCTTGTAGAAACTGTGCATCCAGCTGTGGGCCACAAGGTACACATCACAGACACCACAAGGGATGCTACATGAGAGCTTTAAACAGAACAATTATATACAACCATGCGTCAGTGGTAGGGTATGTCCAACAAGCACGTGCCATAGCCGATAGTATATGTTGATATACTGTCACAGTAGGCATGTGTATGGGCATATAACGACAATGACATGTCTAAGGTGGTCCCAGCTGTGCAAGTATGCTTTGCATTATGGGATACTATGTAAAATATGTGTAATGTATAGTATTGTAGGTAGATATGTCAGATATTCTACACCGCATAACAGGCATATCATGCATACCACAGGTATCGATCTATTGGCATGTACAATAACAGGATACATATGGCTTGAAGGCATGGGACATTGTAATAGCATGATAGCTAATCTAAATGGAAGGGCTACCAAGTAACCATGCACAAAGGACATGTAATAGCTTCACAGGTTCATAGTGGGGTACTATGCAGTCTGGCAAGTCTATGTGTAAGCACAACCACAGTGTTCACACCAGTGGCACCTCTCTAGGGTAGTGTCCTGTGATCAGCAGAGCCATGTGTTACCTGCACCTCTGCACAGTACAGCCACTGCAGTGATCCCTGGTGTACACGTGTGTCCCAAACACCAAGGGAGGTATCACATGAACAGTGCTACTGAGTGTCCCTGCGTGATGTACATAGGAGTCATGTTCCAAAGCATGGTGAGTATCCGGTGTGGTAATGTAACCCTCAAGCACATCCCACTCATTGTTGCATGTGTGCACATATCCATGAGCATGTTGCTCACAGTGGCATCTGCGTATGTTGCGTATGTGGAGTATATCCATTAATATTGTTGTGGACATGGGCCCTGTCTGTTCAGCAGAGGTCACCCCTGAGTATGTAGTATGCAAATGTGTACAGACGTGGTGTCCGTAGTACAGCCGCATACCTTAGCTGTCAGAGCTCAATAAACGTCATGGTGTGTTAATGTTGTGGTATGTAAGGCTGTAGCTGTTGTGTAAGGTACACCCTAAATGGGGTGGTGTACCCTTGAATGTGTAGAAGTCTTGAGTTTAGAGGTACAATGGGTACCTATGTAGCAGCTACACACCCAGTACAGATAAGTGTGGCCATGTAGAAGGATGTCCACGCCACAGTGGCACACGGTAATCACAGTAGTGGGTGTGACATACGTGTACTACAAACATGTGCAATGTGACACATATGTAGGGGACTTCCACCTATGTGATAGTGGGTGAATGGTGTAATGCAAAGGTGATGTCCATGGACCTTGTGTCATGCAGCTTGAGGCCATGATATTCATATCAGGTATCTGTCACAGTGACACCCATATGGATGGAGTCAGTATCAGCTGGTGGATCAATCATGGTACTTTGTATGCAGGGGTTTGTAAAATTAGGCAGGGAAAGTCCCTCTGTGCTAGCCTGTACCTCAGGGAAGCATATACTGAACATGGGGGCCCTATGACTGAGGACTGTGGTATGCTACATGTAACTGAAATGCAGTAGGTACTATGTTATGCTACCCTCATTGTGTGTCCTGTCCACGAGCCACGTTGCATAACATCCTGAGACATAGGGTACAATGTGCAGATGGATGTGTATGTTGTCAATACCAGAATGGAGAACGGTGCTGAGAGGCAATGAGAGGACAATGTAGGATGTGTGGACTCCCGCACCATCATCAACTACCCTGGTAACTGTATGAAAGGAGTCCACCAGGTGTAGGGGGCCATGCTCTGGCCCTAACAAGTCCAACCCGGTGGCAGCAAGGACTGGAGCCCAACAATGTCTCTGTGAATGACGTCCTTGATGATGTGCCCCATAGCCATGCAGAACATTTCAGTCAGGTGTGTAGGACTACAGTCCCACTGGTGCATTGTGGTGCCACCTGTGTGGAGTGTGATGAATGTTGCTGTGTGCTTCAGGGGCCACAATGTCTGATACAAGGCTATTACTGACTATGGTGGCCTAGTGGGGAGACATGTCGTTCAGAGGTTTGTCGACAACACGGCCTGGGACTTAGGAAGGTGACATGGGGCCAGTGTCCCAGGACATATAGAGTGCAGCTTAGTACTGTAGGTGTGACCGCAGGGACACCGCAATGTTCCTGCATGGATTGTGGCCCTGTAGTGAGTGAGAGGGTGTAATGTTAGCATTGAATCCATCCACCAGCATGTTGCCAACATCACCTGGGTCTGTAATGTTCCTGAGTGACTGTTGTATGTGACAGCAGATGTGGGTATTGCCAGTGACTACTGACATACCACCATAATGCCTTGTGGTACACCCCGGAATGTGTCGCAGTAATGTTTACATAGCTAGTCATGGAGTATGTGATGAGGGATCCCGTGGCCCTACTGAGGCTGACCAGTGAGCTACCCCACCCATGGGATTGTACACCACTGTGCAACAGCCACCACCTGTTGTTGTACATTATGTCCATGGAACTTGACCACCGGAGTGGCGTCTGTTATCTGGTGTGTACCATCATGGCTCTGTGTGGCATAGCATGATCCATGCAGTCGTGTACGTGCTACTGAAGTGCACTGGGGTGTGTTGCAGCATTTGTATGTGCAATGTCCATCTGCACGGGTGTCATGACATTAACAACCACTGTCATAAGACGTCTGTAGTAGGTGTTGTAGTACTCATGTACTGTGTATGCCGTGAAGGGTGTGGTGCCGGATGTGGCTAACGAGGTTGATTAGCATATGTTCGGAATCCACCAATGAGGGGATGACCACAGGTGTGGAACACCAGTCACATGTTGGTAGTGCTCATGTCAAGGTTAATGTTGGTCTTGGAGGTGGTGTGTATGGGTTTATCCAGCCGAAAGTGGAGGTTATGACTCATGGATGTGTCAGTACATGAGTGGCTATCCCAGTTAAGTGTGGGTTAGTGTCAGTCACACATCAGTAGTAGCTGTCTGAGCCCTACTGTCCAGTACACCAACAAATGAGGTCTGGTAACCGTGGGGTATGTAGTGGAATCTGTAGCTTGTTACAATGTGTATAGTGGTTCGGACACAGTTAGTTGCATGTGGAGCACCTCTGATGCATTGTGCTAAGCAACTAGCCAGGATGTGTGTACAACATAGTGGGATGTGGGAACACCTCAGCTGTGGGTGTGCCAGTCCAGGTATGTGCCTGAAAGGTATGGTCTGTCTATAACCTGTCATTACAGCTGTGCTCTGCAGAGACAAGAGGCAGGTCCCAGTCACTGCAGAGATATTGGAGTGGTGCATTCTAAGGTGTGCCTTGCCTGCGTGCATCACAGAGGAAGATGCAAGCATTGTGTCACATGACCCCATGTCGTGCTTGCCAGTTCTGCTCTGCCCGTGACTGTTATTGGAAACTGTGCAAGACAGGCAGTATAGAAGCAGCAAGAGCCTTACATGTGAGCTGTACTCCCAGGGCTGACAGGTGCAGGTCATCTGTGCCAAAGCATTGTGTTTGACCAGGACAGTCAAAGCGGACAGATACCAGATGCCTGCAGAATGACAGCAGAAGCATGGGCAACTGCTGAAGTGACACAGTCAGGCATTGTACAGTGGTATCGGGTCTGGATGAATGCATAATGCTCCCCAGGGCTTGGCCTACACCTTCAGGGCTACAAGACTGGTGAGCTATTGCATGTCCCTGCACACATAGTCTAAGTGGCATCTCAGGGCAGTCACACTAACATGGAGAATGACAAGTCACAGTGTACCTGGTGAGGTGTGGCATGGGTGCATAGGTTATGTTGCAGAACCAGTTACCCGACAGCAAGATGTAAGTGACTATCGCCTTGTGTAGCCTGCTGTGTGGAACTGCAGTGTGACCGCCTACAGAGTCACCTATGACTGGTGTGTTGTGTATGTTATAACACACTATTGGCTGTATGTGATGGACACACATGAGTCTGTGGGCTATAAGTTGGTGATGTTGTTTTCCATATGGGTGCTTCCTCTGGTGCCTACACAGAGTATGGAGAGGTACTGCACACATTGTCCTTGTATGTGTGCCCTGTGGTGGAGATCGTGTGAGACTATGTGATGAGTGTGGTGTGTTGCGAATGTTATACATCCCCATATGACTATCAGGTGCAGTCAGGGTTGGTGACAGCATTACCCAGCAGGGCTGCATAAGTGCATCCCACAGACTGTAGTGTCGTATGTCGGGAGGTGAGCATTGAATGTGTACATGAGACAATTGCTCCATTGCCACATGTATGACATATCCATCTTATAGACAGGCAATAGCACTGGTATCGTGACAGTTGGACATGCCTGTATATACAACCATGTCTCACAGGATATGTGAGTTACGTGTGTACAACAGTTGTTGTACCATAAGCAAGCTGGAAATCATAGCACATCCAGTGTACCTGTGGGAAATGGTGTGGAATGGGTGCTATATTAATCAGTAGCTCATGACATGCTCACAAGTTCTGTACAAGTGCCTAGCATGACCATAAAATACAGATAGGGTGTTGGATAATATCAACCCACAAGTGGTGACGACAGTCATAATGTGTGGCACCACACTATAACCCTGCTGAGTATGGTGTGCATGTCCATGAACCATTATCACTGTAGATGTTAGCAGTACAGATGTACAAGACAGTACGGATGTTTGATTACAAATACCTTTGTATGTCACAGGAGTGTTCTACCAGTGGCCTGCTGACAGACTCACAACTACAAATGGTGCCAGAGTGACATGTGCATATCACACCAGTGCCAGCTACAGTAGAACAGGGTTAATGTGTTGTACTCCACCTTCATTGTAGCCCATACCACACAGACAACTGTTAGGCATCTGTGTATGTAAGGATGTGAATGGCCATGACCTATGAGGAATAGCTGTGTCAGTGTTGTGAACAACATATGGAATGGGCTGTGTGGGTGAGGTGTGTGACATATGTGCACATTCTGATGGATGATATCAGCATTGTCACCACTAGGTGAACATCCCTGTACACATTAACTACCACCTAGGCTGTGGTCATCATTATGGACACTGTGTAAGGGATGGTGCTGTGCAGTACACCTCCCTAACTTGGTGACATCTCCAGGCCCCTTAGATAGTCATACGAGGTACCCATGTCATGACAGGGTGCCATCCATGAGCACGGAGATCATTGGACAGGCATATACAGCACTGCGGTGACCAATATTGGATCACATATCACCTATAAGGGGTAATGGCCATGCGTGTATGGGCGATACCAGCCTTCACAATCCTCACCTCCACTATGCAGCATGCTGTCTACCTTGCATAAAGACATCTGCTACACCATGATGATGGACATGCTACATGTCCATATCCTGATCTGTAAGATATATGTCATGGACATCCACCATCCGAATACTAGGATCGCCACATGCTGGACAGATCCCTGTGCCATACATGTGACATACTCCCGCCAAAACCATGCAACCCTGTCCATCAAAGCTGCACATGTCATCCCTGTCATACATGGTGTGATGGCTGCATGGTAGATGTAGTATCAACTGTCTGGATCAGTAATGTGGCACTGATGCACCTCGCGGTGACATAATGGCTGTCTGTTACAGCTAGGACACCTTGCCCATACATGCTATGGTTCATAAGCATCCCTGGGAATGATGTCCAACTAACCATTGTCCCATGTCTACCACATGTGCAACACAGGCGATCCGTGGCAGGATGTTGAACAGCTGTACAGTGCTGTGTAGATGTATATGGAAAAACACATGCATGTACAGGTTTCCATGCATATGTGTGCATTGTCACTGCTCAAGTCCATTATGTCTGTGTCTGTGTTGATATGTGACATATACACAGCATCAAGGTCAACAGCATTACCATGGACACATCCAGGCATGTGCAGATAGATAAGAACACAAGTGCAGACAAATAGACATGCCCACATCAAGACATCATTCACATGGAGTATGAACACTGTAATGAGGTGACACACATATCTGGTGATGATATCCAATGCACAACGGGTGTTACATGTGTGTGACACAAACACGTCAGTCGTGTCCGTGTCATGATGATTTGCAAAGATAACTGTGCAGATGTACTAGATGTCATAGAAATATATGTGCAGCAGTATGTCTGTACATCTCTGAAACTGTGACCTGTCACCATCATTATGTCTTACAGATAATGCCTCGTACACGCCTTCCGGTGTACAGCCACCAGGAGGATGATGTCCTCATCCCGTACCTCCATGAGAACTACGAGGTGTTGTTCAGCCATGTGCCACAGCATGCCCAGCAGCGGGATGACCTGTGGCAGGATCTTCACAGGAGGGTGAACAATGTGGTTGGCCACAACCGCACCTACCAGCAGGTGCGCAGACACTGCACAGACTTGATACGACATGCAAAACAGCATGCCACTGCAATTGCCAGGGAACAAGGTGGAACAGGTGGTGGGCCACCAACCCAGCCCCCACTCACACACACCGAGGAGCAACTGGCCAGTCTGGGGACACCCTCAGAACAGCATCCAGAAACTGTAGCTGCCATCGTGGAGGTGGGTGTCTCCCAACCAATGAGCCTGGAGTTGCCTGGTAAGTCAGTAATGCACATATGGCTATTATATCCCATTTAGTTGCATGTGTCACTGTACATTATGTAAAGTAACATATGCAAGGTATGTGGACACACAAGCTGCATACTACAGTATGCTACCCTGTGCTTGCACACATGTGCATACTATATGCTATTATACAGGCGAATGTGTTAACATGCACAGTGCACCCTGTGGCTGTCATACAGTCATGGATAATGTTCATACTGCTGTGTCACCCCTATACAGGTACCTCTGGCATGCCGCACAGACATGAGTCCATTGCAGGTAAGACTGTCATCAGTATCAGGCATGTTAAAGCATAGATCTATTTGCCATGTGGCCAGTTAACACTTGCACACTTGATGTTTGTTCCAGTCACGATATACAGGTCACAGCACCCATCATTCACACAGGACACCCATGGGCAATATATACAAATGAAATGATACACCAACTTGAAACCACAGTATTTGTCATTGCTACATGTGTGGTCAGCTGTGCATACAACAGTGGAGGTGTTCTACAATGGAGGCATATGTAGTATGCATTGGAACAACATGTGTGGTATGCAAACAGTACCACACAGTGAGCTGTGATATGGGCAGCCCACAGGTGTCACCATTGTGTTGTATGCCCCTGCAGTGGGTGCACACATTGTGATGTGCCATCTGACATGTCCCAGACGTGTAGTGTTCTGGCTGCAATATTGCCACACTATCCCATGACCCATACCCCACATACCAAACATACAACCCATTGTCTGCATAGCCCTGTGGATGGTGACATATCTGACATCTATGGGTGTATGTCATATGGGACAACACAGACATGTGAGATAGATGGCCATCACACACATTTGGCCAACACGTGCACACATGGCCATGGGGGATGGCCAGAGACACGTAGCCACACAGTAGATGTGATGTGTATAAACCCTGTTGCACATTGTCCACACATGGTCCACTTATAGCCTTAGTTGACTGATTATACAGTTGAAGTGGTACAGTGGACATCCTAACAGCCTATGCACAGCTAGTGGAGGTGTCACTGAAGTCTACCATAGAAGCTCAGTTGCACATCATGACTGTCATAGCATGACAGTAGTCACCTGTACAGCTTCCACAGACATTGACACCACATCAGGCCACAGATACTATACATTTCCCTTGCTGCTGTAGGAGATCACCATTAGCTGTGCACCTTGTGTGTGTGTGGTACATCAATGTCATGTGGGAAATGGTGACTTGACATGTCCGCTATGTGTGGACATGGTTGCCAGGCAGCTAAGACCCTGTAGTTGTTGTGCAGGGGTGTCAGCTGTAGGCCTCCAGTGACCTGTCACTTGACACAGCATGGTTTGGTGTGTATACACCTCAGCATCGTGGGTCACAATCCACAGTTATGTCATGGGTATGCATGCAGTTATGGCTATGCAATGTGTACATATTATGCATTGTACAGCAATATAGATGCCTCAAGATGCCATGCAATGGCACAGTGTCTGTACTTCACACTGTATAGCAATGTAGACGGCTCACACTACCCTTCAATGCTCATGCACATTTGCTAAACATGCATTCTATCTGTAGGGCATACAGACAACACCACAATGTGATGGCCATTATGATGCTGTACATGTGTCAGGACACCATTGTGTCAGACATGTATGCATGTTAATGCACACGTCAGCAGAGTACATGTCAAGGTCACATCAGCCATGTGTACTGTGATCCTGTTCTGGTCCACATGGTGTATCACGGGATGCATGCATACTACCATGATTGTGTGAACTGCATGGCTACTGATATGACACCTGCTTGCTGTAGTGTGCACCCCAGGGAGGTATGCTTACTAACACTATTAATGTCCGAGCTGCATGCCCTCTGCTGTACCACAGGCATGCTGCATGCCATCTGTCAAATCACATGCATGGTGTGTCTGTGTGTGTGTGTCTGTGTGTGTGTGTCTGTGTGTGTGTGTGTGTGTGTGTGTGTGTGTGTGTGTGTGTGTGTCTGTGTGTCTGTGTGTCTGTGTGTGTGTGTGTGTGTGTGTGTGTGTGTGTGTGTGTCTGTGTGTGTGTGTGTGTGTGTGTGTGTGTGTCTGTGTGTGTGTGTCTGTGTCTATTGTAATTTAGAGTCTTTCTTTGCATTCACAGGTGATGTAGGTGCGTTACCCTCCTGCGGTCCATCTGATGTTAGCGTCCCCACAGATACTAGCAGTGATGAACATATGCATGAGGTACAGGCAGGGTTGTCAGGGGCTGAATCTGTGCCAACGGTTGCTATCCCAGCTATGTCCCCCTCTTCCCCGCACACAGTTCTGCTGCCAACACATACCGCATCACCAGTGGCCATAGAGGAAGGACAGTCAGCATCTGTTAGCATGGAATAGGAATGTGTGGTGGCTACAGAAGGTGTATCTACACACCATGGTGTCAGTGTAATGACCGCAGATGTGCCACACAGGCATGTGGCCGGTGCTGCTCGTAGGAGGACCTCTGGCAGACATGCACCTGCAGGACAGAGCGCAGCAGCTGGTATCACCAGACGCATGTTCCAGACTGTAATGGCGGCACAGGCATGTGCTGAATGGCACACCAGGGAAGGGCAGAGGCTGCAGAGGGCTGCTATCTGTACCCTAAATAACAACATCCAGGCATTGGCAAATGCTCAACAGCAGATTGCTGATGTTCTTGACAGGCGATTGGGTGACATGGTTGGAATCCTTGACCGTGGCATGGCAATCCTTGAGCGTGAGCTGTCTGTGCTGGAACATCTGGTAGGAGTGAGGCGTAGGCCACGTGGATGTAGGCCAGCCACACCACCTAGTGCAGGTCAACGTGAGCATGCCACCTCACATGCCCACTCCCATAGTGCCGGTAGCAGTAGCAGTGCAGCTGGTGCTGCGCTGTCCACACCAGGACACAGCAGGCCACGTGGACATGGCCCTGGACATTCCCAGCAGGGACACGGTTCCAGTGGACATGTGTCATCGGACAGTAGCCAATCTGTACCTCCACCTCGTAGTGCCCGTGCAACCCCTGGCAGGCACAGGTCACGTGGCCGTGGCCGGACACAGTGAGCTGTACAACCTGGTCTGTACAATCTGGAGCTGTCAATCATACACCGTGTAGGCCTCACAAAAGGCAGAACTGTGTGCACACATACACGCACACAGCAAAGACATCTGTAGGGCACAACAACAACCACATGCATACTGAACAGACATGTCCAATCATATCACTGGCCTTTACCCACACACATGATGTCATCCATTGGTGCAGCCTATGCCTCTGGCAAACATTATCACCCTGTGCATATGATGACGCCTGTGCCACATCCCTGTCATCCACACCATCAGTGCAAGGACATGCTCAAATGGTCTGATGCACAGGGTGACCAGAATAGTGAGAAGTGTAATTTACATTAATTGTGTAAGAATAGTGAGAGAAGTGTATATTACAATAGTTGTGTGAGAATAGTGAGAGACATGTATATTACATTAGTTGTGCACTGTTGACACGCACCAGACATACCATGTAGTACAGGTTTAGCATGCATTGTTATATGTTCACAGTATGTGTCATGGTAACAACAGTAACAGTATGTTGGTAATGATGCCCTGGTTCCCTCCTTATGGTCTACTTGCATGTGCCTACAGGTAGCACTGTTTGCAGTCTCCCATGTGTAACTGTGGAGTACTCACAGGCACATATGGCAATATCAGCATGCTAAACGTAGCCTCAGCCTGACTGTCTGAAAGTCTAACATACCACAGATGTCCACACATATACTGATCCAGAAGCATGTGGGCAGTTTAATAGGCTACAGTGGCTAGAGACGTGACATCCATACCAGGTCACATCACAGGTATGTTGACATGGTGCAGGGTTGTACACAGCGGTCTTGCCAATGATAATGTTAGAGGCCACTTGATAGCATGAGGCCTCACTGTGTAGCAGTAATACTCTGTCACATTACAGGAACATGCTCACACTAATGGGGTCAACAACACTGTAACGCACACCCCATACTGTTGAGGTGAGGACCCTTGCCTATATGGTCATCACCCTCACAGTACTGTGCACCCACACAATGTGACACAGAGAACGTACATGTACAGGTAGCCAGTGCGGCTGAGACCGATGGCATCAACAGTGTAGTGGACTGCATCACCATGAGGGGTTAGGGATCCTGTGTGTTCTGTATGGTAGCATACACCCTCACTCCATGCACCAGACAGCCATACATACCTACATACACACACACACACTGTGGAGACCACAAATGTCGTACACATTTCGATAGCTGATGTGTGTGATACACACACCACACCTGCCTACGTCATGCTTTCCACACTGCAGTATGTACAGATCTGTACAACAGTGTACAGGGGTGTGTGACAATTGGGTTGTATTCCACACCATATGTGGCATATATGGTCACACAAGCAAACACACATGGCAGTACTGTGAATGATACACCTGCTATATGATGATACGTCTGACAGACATGCAGCAGTATTGGCCGCATTATGTGTACCAATGCTACCTTTGGCAATTGTGCTTCTATATGCACACGGGATGATGTAAGTGTTACAGGTGTCAAGTGACATACTGTCGGTAACACCTGACCGCTGTGTAGGTGTTATATCTCCACCGTCAAGTTATGGTAACATAGCGTACTGTTTGCACATGTCATGGTTGGATGGCGTGTGACACACTTGTGAGCCATCCCTGGCAAACATCCATCTACATAGGTGCATCACCACTTTATGTACACACATCCATCCATGCCTGCTGTACATCCTACCGTACTGTCAGTATCTCACCATATACAGGTGTCAATTATGGGGCTGCATTGCAGCTGCATGTTGTAGTTAGGCACAGATGAGTTACTTACATCAGCTACTGTACATGCATGGTAGCTGCATGCACACTACAGATTGTACATGTGTGTTGGTCCTACATGCCTGTCATGTAGCCATGTTTGTATGTATTGCAATTGGTGGACATGTGTGTTGACATACATACCACATGGACTGTTGTATGATATGATGGGTGTCATGGGTAACTAGTACAGAGGGAATGTGTCCTCAGTCAACATTGCTACCTCATGTACTGTTAGCATTCAACAGCCATGGACCCACCTTCCATTTGTGTGCGTATGATTGCTGTAGCCACTTGTCTGCACAGAGGAAAGCAAAAGCTATGCTATGTACATATGTGGTGTGTGTTTGGTCCATGCACATATCCACTGCAATTACATGTATGACATAGCCAAACATGTGTGTTTGTTGGTGTACAGTGACAGTCATCTGTCACAGTTGTGTAAGACCCAGGGCCCCTGGTATGTGTAGAGTCGACCTGGTTATGTACAGTGGTATCATTGCAATGCATAACACATGATGGAACCCTGTCGGTACATGTGTAGTCTGCACAGTTGCTGTAGACCTATATACAGTCCACTGGTCATGAGTCACACGGTGTTGTGTTAATGTATGGCTGTGTATTGCTGGTCCAATGACATGGTGATGTGTGACGGCTACATTGTAGATTGTGGTGTGTACCTCTGTGATCTACACCTGAGACAACTGTGATAGCTCCTGAGTGTGTACTGGTCAATACATGTGAGTGGCCTTCATGTACATGGGGACAGTAATACCATACTGTGCTCTTCTGTGTTTAGAATCCGTGTGCATGCAAGACGGCCCTTTGCAACTGCTAAGTGTGTGAGCATGCCCAGTACGCCGTTGTGTAGCTAGACACACAGTACATTCCAAACTGCGCCCTTCCGTGATTAGAATCCGTGTGCATGCAAGACGGCCCTTTGTAACTGCTAAGTGTGTGAGCATGCCCAGTACACCATTGTGTAGATGGACACACAGTACATTCCAAACAGACGTATGATACTAAGCGTGTGGCCATGGCCATTGACATCCTGTATAGTGCTGGTGGTCATCCAGGCAACAGATGTCCATTTCCAATGTCACAATGGATGTCTACATTGAACACACTGGTTGCTGTCTTGATGGGTGCACTGTCTGTGGCGCGTCTTGTATCTATGTAGTGTTGTTGTAGTGCTCCATAGATATTTGGTTGCCCTGATCACACCACTGCCATGTGTTTGTCTATGTCTACCTTGGGACAGTAATATGCTTTCAGACTGCTCACTCTTTATACATTCCCTATCGGCGTCCTTGCCTTTGCGGATGATGTCACCCACCTAAAAGTATGCCTCTGGGAGTGCTGTGCTCAGTAGTCTCGGTAGTACATTCTGTAAATGCGTAATGCTGTAGTGTGATAAGGTAGTTAGGTGTATGTTCGACTCCCAGCCCTGTCAAGTGTGTGTTTGTGTGTGTCTGTGTGTGTGTTTGCAGCTGCCTGGGGACACAGTAATGCTTTTAGATGCCTCACACCACATACATTCCCTATCGGCGTCTTTGACTTTGCGGATGATGTCACCCACCTAGACGTATGCCTCTGGGAGTGCTGTGCTCAGTAATCTCGGTAGCACATTCTGTAAATGCGTAATGCTGTAGTGTGATAAGGTAGTTAGGTGTATGTTCGACTCCCAGCCCTGTCAAGTATGTGTTTGTGTGTGTTTGTGTGTGTGTGTGTGTGTGTGTGTGTGTGTGTGTGTGTGTGTGTGTGTGTGTGTGTGTGTTTGCAGCTGCCTGGGGACACAGTAATGCTTTTAGATGCCTCACACCACATACATTCCCTATCGGCATCTTTGCCTTTGCGGATGATGTCACCCACCTAAAAGTATGCCTCTGGGAGTGCTGTGTTCAGTAATCTCGGTAGCGCGTTCTGTAAATGCATCATGTTGTAGTGTGTTAGGGTAGTTAGGTGTATGTTCAACTCCCAGCCCTGCCAAGTGTGTGTGTGTGTGTGTGTGTGTGTGTGTGTGTGTGTGTGTGTTTGCATGCATGCTCCCATCTGCCTAGGGACGCAGTCTTGCTTTTAGACGCCGCACACCACAGCAGTTTGCTACCAATGTCTTTGCCTTTGCGGATGATGACACGCACCTAGATGACTGCCTCTGGGACTGCTGTGCTTAGTAATCTCGGTAGCACGTTCTGTAAATGCGTCATGCTGTAGTGTGTTAGGGTAGTTAGGTGTATGTTCGACTCCCAGCCCTGCCAAGTGTGTGTGTGTGTTTGCGCGCATGCTCCCGTCTGCCTGAGGATGCAGTCTTGCTTTTAGACGCCGCACACCACAGCAGTTTGCTACCGATGTCTTTGCCTTTGCGGATGATGACACGCACCTAGTTGACTGCCTCTGGGACTGCTGTGCTTAGTAATCTCGGTAGCGCATTCTGTAAATGCGTCATGCTGTAGTGTGTTAGGGTAGTTAGGTGTATGTTCGACTCCCAGCCCTGCCAAGTGTGTGTGTGTGTTTGCGCGCATGCTCCCGTCTGCCTGGGGATGCAGTCTTGCTTTTAGACGCCGCACACCACAGCAGTTTGCTGCCGATGTCTTTGCCTTTGCGGATGATGACACGCACCTAGATGACTGCCTCTGGGACTGCTGTGCTTAGTAATCTCGGTAGCGTGTTCTGTAAATGTGTCATGCTGTAGTGTGTTAGGGTAGTTAGGTGTATGTTCAACTCCCAGCCCTGCCAAGTGTGTGTGTGTTTGCGCGCATGCTCCCGTCTGCCTGGGGATGCAGTCTTGCTTTTAGATGCCGCACACCACAGCAGTTTGCTACCGATGTCTTTGCTTTGCGGATGATGACACGCACCTAGATGACTGCCTCTGGGACTGCTGTGCTTAGTAATCTTGGTAGCGCGTTCTGTAAATGAGTCATGCTGTAGTGTGTTAGGGTAGTTAGGTGTATGTTCGACTCCCAGCCCTGCCAAGTGTGTGTGTGTGTGTTTGCGAGCATGCTCCTGTCCACCTGGGGATGCAGTCTTGCTTTTAGATGCCGCACACCACAGCAGTTTGCTACCGATGTCTTTGCCTTTGCGGATGATGACACGTACCTAGATGACTGCCTCTGGGACTGCTGTGCTTAGTAATCTCAGTAGCGCATTTTGTAAATGCGTCATGCTGTAGTGTGTTAGGGTAGTTAGGTGTATGTTCGACTCCCAGCCCTGCCAAGTGTGTGTGTGTGTTTGCGCGCATGCTCCCGTCTGCCTGGCGATGCAGTCTTGCCTTTAGACGCCGCACACCACAGCAGTTTGCTACCGATGTCTTTGCCTTTGCAGATGATGACATGCACCTAGATGACTGACTCTGGGACTGCTGTGCTTAGTAATCTCGGTAGCGTGTTCTGTAAATGCGTCATGCTGTAGTGTGTTAGGGTAGTTAGGTGTATGTTCGACTCCCAGCCCTGCCAAGTGTGTGTGTGTGTGTGTGTGTGTGTGTGTGTGTGTGTGTGTGTGTGTGTGTGTGTGTGTGTTTCCAGCTGCATGACAACAGTACATTGCTTTTACATTATTCACTCTCCATAACATCCGTGCAGCGTCTTTGCCTTTGATGCTGCTGTCTGCAGGCTAGACGTGTGCCTGTGTGAATCATGTGATCCACTGATCACGGTAGCGCGTTTGGTAACTGTGTGATGCTGTCGTGTGGTACAGTGCTTACGTTTATGTTCTGCTCCCAACCCTGCCACGTGTGTGTGTGTGTGTGTGTGTGTGTGTGTGTGTGTGTGTGTGTGTGTGTGTGTGTGTGTATGTATCTATCTACATATATATATATATATATATATATATATATATATATATATATATATATATATATATATATATAAAAACAACTGCTGTTTTGCCAAGTACAAATAAATCCAGGTCCCGAAATGTAAAGATGCTTTATTGGTCCAACCACCTCAATAGGAACACCACCAAATAAACTGCAGGCTGTTAGTGAAAAAACAATCCAAATAACGTATTCCACAAAACGTTTTCGTCGCCAACTTCTTCAGTAGTTGTTTTCAATAGTGGGGTCATAGGAATCGACAAACTGTCCTTCCACGAACTGAATGGTCAGAGAACATTTACGCGAGCCGAAAACTACTCTAGTTAGCGTGGCTACTGTCGCAAACAAGGACCCAGCTTACGTGTTTGAATGCGTCACCATAATCATCTATCTACATATACATATATATATATATATATATATATATATATATATATATATATATATATATATGGCTATATATATATATATATATATATATATATATATATATAAAATGTATATTGTATATAGATATGTATGTTGGGATTATCACTCTTGACTCTGCTGCATTGTCTATACATGAGCACCATGGATGTATGTACATCTGCTATGGCTCTGTGATAGTGCACATACTGTGTGCTGTAATGATCGTGGGTTATACATGTGTAGAGCCTGGTTATTGTGTTGCTGGGTATTACACGGGCATTGGAAACAATGTTAGTGCAGCACCTTTGACTGGTCGTATGCAGATCTCGGCAACAGTCAGCAGTGGTTATTACGCTGGAGTGTGAGTATGCCTCATATCCATCTGTAGTAACTGTCAATTCTATGCACCTCAGGTTAACATTACAGACGTACGTTTATCCACAGGTTGTGGTACAGATCCCAGGACTGTATGTGTAGACATTGACAGGTGCAGGACTGAGTTGTGTTGGATGCATGGAGGGGTGTCCATGGCCAGTAATGGAGATCTCTACAGCCTGGCAGGTACGGTCTGTGACTGTCCCACAACCTCCTGTATATGGCTGACACATGCTGTACCTGTGTATATGCAGACACACACACTTACCACAAACAGCTACGGCTATCACATACACACACCCATTGCACCACCACTGGGCCATGCAATAACCGTTGTCCCTCACACACACACACCTACGTGTACATTGGATGGCTCTATGACAGCTCTGGACATGTTAACACCACACCTTGTGCATATGATGTCACCTGTTCCACCACCTGTGGTGTGTAACATTGATGCAGGATCTGACTAACCTGGTGCTGCTGCACACGGTGGCTTTATTCCACTGTATTGATGTTAGCATGCTGTTAACACACAGTCTGTTACTTCCAGGTGTACTTCAGCAGGCATGATGCATTGCAGCTATGACCATCACTGTAGCATAGTTTACAGCACTGTTACTTCTGATGATGTAGTCTCCATCCATGTGCCATTTCAATGATGTGTGTAGTATTGGCAGCATGTGTGTCTGTGTGTGCAGTACATGTGTGATGTGTGTAGTACACATGTATACATGCTTACAAATGCATACACAACATTACACGGGCTTCAACATTCATACACTAGCTTACTCGTTCTTTCACACGCGCACACAGGCTAACACGCGTGCACACATACTTACTCGGGCTTACTGGCGCGCATGGGCGCAGACACACTGTGGGCAGGTTTTCAGGTCACATCGGTGGTATCCATGGCATATGCCATCAGTCTCCTGACATTCCCTAGGATAGCTCATGACACGTCTCTTCCACTGAGTACTGACAGCACACATGTGACACTGCTCCGGTGAGGTTACAGTGTTTTGTACATACACACTCATGTTGTCACCTATCTTCTACTCTAATAGTCCCTAAAGTACCAGTACACAGTAGCCATGTTGTCTCCAGCTTGCCATTCATCTAAATGGCATACTAACATCTAACTAAACCTACATTTTGTATGTATATTATCCATATGTCTTGTTTTGAAGCGCAGCCCGTTCTCATGGCACTGCGCTACGCTTCCACACCAGGGATTGGGGGAGGGCAACTACTGGTTCATTGATATCCAATGGACAAAGCCACCACTGGCCTTGGACTTGGACATTGGCATGCTTCTTCGACTGTATTCATACTGTATTTGCAGATGTCATTGCTCCATTTAGCAACGTGCAAAACATTAGTCGCATAACATCCAGGTACATTTCTGCACATAACGCTGCTCTTGCACACACAGCTTACTGTTTCATGTATCGCATAATTACGTAGGGTTACCACCTGTCACACTTTGCGAGGGACAGTCCCTCTTTGGGCAGTTGTGTCCTGCAAAAATGTGAATAAATGGCAAATGTCCTGAGATTTTAGGACAAAATTATTTTCTATATTTTATGTCATAGTTGCATAAAACAGTTATTCTGTACCTGAAACACCTAAATGTTATAAGAAACAGAATAAGGAACTAAAATGCTACAAGAATAGACTTTTATTCAGGCAAAAAACTGAAGTTATGTCCTTTGTACTGGCCGTGGGCATGTTTTGCCCTGCAAAATCTGATGTTTGTAGCACAAATGTCCCACTTTGGCCATTTGGAAAGGTGGCAACCCTAGAATTACATAATTTGCATAGCTTACACATACAAATGGGGTATGTTGCAAATCCCAACATTGTCCGTGCAATGTTCATGTTACGGCCAGTCTTGCACGCCCCTGCAGGTGTTTGCTGAATAGCCTGGCAGTCATCTTTCCTTGCTGTACTCTCACTCAATCCATACACGCCGGAGGCTTCATGTATCATGGCCTAGGCTTTGCTGTGTGCTATGTCTATTTGTGGTGCATGTATGGCTGTGGGTATGTCCCACTGTCATCATTGGTAAAGGTGACACCCTATAGGTACTTCCTGTAGACTGCTGTGTCATTTGACATGTCAGCACATACCTGCGGATGAACTTCCTACTGCAGTGCTTTTCATATCTTCTGAGTTATCTTGCAGTCGATAATGCTGTTTCCTCAGACATGTATTTGTTTCAGATCATACCTATCAACCTCCTAGTGCAAAACATCTGTACAAAGCCTAACATGATGGGGGGACAGATAGGGGCAGATTCTACATATTGCTCTTACAAACGTAGATAGTTGACAGTATTATAGGTTTTGCATTAGTATGACCTTTCTGAGGGATTTGGGGTCTTAAACACATATGTTTATCATTATGTAATGACGTCAGTTCTCAGGTATTTGGCTGACAAGTACAGATTGTGAGAGGAACACACCACACATATGAGGCATACATCTGCACATTCGTACAGTTGTGAGGTATGTTTCTGATACTGGACATCTATTTCCTTACGGCAATACACACAATACATGGCGCCATCACAGGCCAGTTACCATTACATTCCTATTGTGGGACACACCCACCCACTGGGTTATATTCCTCACACAGGCCAACAGGTGCTTATCCACACTAATTATTCCATCATGTACCTTATGTGTACGCTGGTATTTGCGCTTTCTGTCAGTGGCAGAGCTCACGTACGAGTATGGGGGACTGGACACTGTATCGGTGACACTGCATGTGTACCCTGAGGGACACATGTCGTTTGAGTCTATTAACCTTGCACATTGACTTTCACAGGCCATACATTGTAATTCACATGTGTGGACAAACATGCTTATAACTTGTACATGTTTTGTCATTTGTCCTGACGTCTTTCTTCTCACCTGTCCACCTAGTATCACTAGTTCTATACATTTCATTAGGACAGGTTACCTTCATACCTCTCATCTGTACACATTATGGGTATACACCCTGGGGTTTGACCTATGATTCTGTTACATTTGTCATGATAATGTGCCTTTCTGGTAGATTGCTGGCAAGCCATGACAGAATGTGCGGTTAGGTAATCATGACTGACATTTTTATTTCATGATTACTAACTCTCATAACATTCGTTTTCCTGACTACGCAATTATTCATCAACGGTCTGACTTTGTCTGAGGTATATTTAATATAGTCCCTATTTGTCTGTCGTGTACTATGCCTTAGTCCAGCTGTCTTATTCTGACATTCTGGCAGGTATGGTTACCATCTTGGTCGTACGCGTGTCCTTCCATGATAATTACCTACATGACACTGATATAGGTCCCTACGTCTTCCCCCAGTGGTTTACACAATATCCAGTAGATGGGTTGCACCATTTTGGAGAATGTAGGTGTGTGCTATACCCACATAGGTATATTGATCACTCCCATGGGGCGTACCTAATAGATCTGTGCCAACCAACACCTTGGCCCAATTCTGCATACCCATGATTCCCATACCTGACACACCTCCACAGTACCCATTAAACATGTTTAATGTGAGTGATAATAAAGTGTGAGGATACATCTGAGCACTCCCCACTCTGCGGATATCAGCTCATACGTCATACATTCAATCGACCCATGTGTTATTACCCTTGCACCTGCTACTGTTGCATGTACAGCTATATCGTAGTTGCAGCTGTGACATCTTTACCATCAATGACTGTTCGCACTTCATACGGATCAATTTTTGGGGTCCTGCAAAGGACACCTATATTCATGTTTAACGTGTAGAACTTGCAGGCCCTGTCATACTGGTACTTTCTGGGAAATGGTTTGGAAACCATCGGTGTATTCTCCTTTCATGCATGTCTGTCTGTCTATCCATATTAGCTATATCGTGACCTATTTATGTACATGTGTTATATGTACAGGGACATATGTTTGTTGTGTATATATCTATTAATGTATCGTGTATGTATAGATTTATATATGTACATATATACATATGTCTGTACATTCCTCATCTCGTAATTTGCTTTGGATTATGTCTGTGGATATATGTGTATATATATCTCCATATCATACCTTTCAACTGTACAGATTTCCGCTGCATGTACAGCTGTTTGCCTCTTATCTTTGGTCTGTTTTTCATAACCTTGTGTCTATCTGGCAAGTTAGTGGCATATCATTAAAGACTGACGTTGGTAAATAATGACAAACATTTCAGGTTACGACGTCATACCCTTCAGAGAATCCATGCTAGTGACACACCTGTTATTCTATCCACTTTCTATGTTTGTTAGGGCAATATCTGGGGATTGTCCCTATTTGTACCAGTTGTTGTCATGGCTTTGTCCGGTTTCGTACTTTATGGGTTTAACAGGTATGAGCCATGTACATAGAACGTGGGGAAAACACCATTCATTTTCTATTCTCTGAGCGGATTACACAAATGCAGGCACACTAGCATATCCTTATTGTGGGTTACATGTGTTTCATAGATAATTGTGCTTCCATGAACTTTCATAATTCTGACCGTAACAGTTACATATCTGTATTCTAGTTTACGGACTACTGTGAAACACACGTTCACCTTTACATATTTAAATGTGTGTACTGCACGAACACTTTCATTACACTTTCAGGTTATACGTGCAGTGGTCGTAGGTCAACCGGGACTTCATTCACGTTGGCTGGATACCGGGACCACTATTCTATTGGTGTTCTCCCTCATTGATATGCATACCCATAGTACTTAGCTACAGCAACATATGCCTCACCGCTTCACCTACGACACAGGCATCCATTCTCCTGCTGGGAAAAAGGCGGTACTACATATTACACATTCCCTATTGCCTACTGCTGTGGACTCCGGCTGCATTGTTAATCACTCCGAGGATATGCAGAACACCAAGGCATATAGTCCAGCCACATACAGGTCTTTGATTGTCAGGGTGTTCATGTAATGATCTGGGTTTAGGCTTGTCCACCTGGTGAATGGAACTTCCCTGGCTGAGGTCAAATGTCAGATGAAGCATATGGACAGGGATTATCTCCCTATTTTGAAGTTTTACCTGTGTTTATAGGTGGGGTTGTTATAGTCCATACTCCACGATGAGGGGTGTTCCCATTCACATTTGACTATTACCTGTATACAGTCATATGGGGATTATTATTTTTGGACATGAAGTGACTACAGGTATGCAGTTGTACATTACACAAGTGTGAGGGCTGTTCCTGTAAATATGTACAGAACATACCTCTCAACCTCTTAGAGCACTGAACCTGCGCAAAACCTACATGATGGGGGGACAATTGGGGACACATTTTAACGATTGCTCTTACAAGCTTAGAACATTGATAGAATGCTAGGTTTTGCATTAGCATGACTATTGTACAGGTTGTGGAGTCTTATACTCAGGATATTTCTCATTATTTAGTGACGTCAATCCCCAGCTATTTACCACACTGGTGCAGATTGTCGGAGGCACACACCAACACTATGGGGCGAACCTGTGGTCATTCTTAGGGTTGCCACCTTTTCAACTGCCCAAAGTGGGACATGTTCTGTAGAGATGTCAGATTTTCCAGGACAAATCATACCTACAGCCATGCATAGTGCTGAACTTTAACCTTTTTTGTACATATAATAGCTTATTCTATGCTTATGCTACTTCACATAACATATTGAGGATTCATATATTAAATAACCGTTTTATGCGACTATTAAAGTAAATTAGGAAATAAACTCTCGGGACATTTGCTATGTGTTGATTTTTTTCACAGGACACAACTGCCTACAGAGGGAGTGTTACTCGCAAAGTGGGACAGGTGGTGACCCTAGTCATTCTGCGAATATCCGGACAGTTGAGTGGTATGGCACAGACCTCTGTAATACGCTGTTGTGTTCTGGCACAGCAGTAGCTCAGCATTAAAGACTGCTGTCGGAACGTGCTGACAGACAGTTGGGTTTCAGACTTCATACTCCAGACATTAATGCCAATGTGCAAACTGTTATTCTATCAAATTCTATGTTTCTAAGAGATATGTTTACAGATTGTCCCTGATTTTGGACCTTTGTCTCACTTATATTCACGGCTCTGTCCAGATATCTTGCTCACACAGGTTGACAGGTATGGTCAGTCACGACTGCACACAGTCAGTGTCCCTCACACTTGATCAGGGTTGACCTATTTACGTAGTGTCTTCCTCGCCCTCATGCCGTTTTCCACTTTGCAAATGTGTGCATTATATTCTCCCTCCTATTCGTGTCTGGACATATGCGTCACGGAAAGGTATTTTATCCTGGGTGGTAGGTTATGCATGCCCACTTAGGGCTGGACAGTGTCATGGACCTCCACTGCATGTTCTGACTTGTGTCCAGATATCTACTGGATTGGACATCATGTCATCATACCCATTCTACTATTTACACAAGTTGGTCATCCCGTGAGAGATATCCCAAAAATCGGTCAAAACAAAAACAAGTTAGATAACGAAGATTTTTGTGGATGCACGAAAATGTGCAGGGGGTTTTACCTGCAGGGGATACATGGTTTGCAATCCTGACACTGCCTAGGGTGACAATACCTACTACATATGCATAGGGATCACTGTGTGTAGCTGTTTCTGCAACAAACCAGTGGACCAAGTACGGCTGGATTTGGTGGACGTTCTGGTATGGTGGCAGGTTGTGTGTTGTGGAGGGTATGCTGGGTAGGCTATTATGCATCCAGGTGTGTTGCGTTTGTTATGGCCAGTTCCATCAGGACCCATCTGTGGGTATGTGACGGTGCCGTATCTATACATTTGTCTTGCATATTTCCATATTCATATGTTTGTGAGATTGTGTTCTACACTATGGCCTGTCTGCTTGTCTTTCAGCTGTTTGTACATGAGGTTGTGTTTCTTTCCACTTCACCCGCTGCCCCCTCATACACCTCCGGTTCACCTTTTCTGCATACGACACATGTATCGCCTTTGAGGAATTTACCATTAAACACACACCCCTCACACGCGAATTACTCACACCCCATAGAGCACTACTTTGGTTGTTGGCCCATGACACGGCCAGAGTTACACATTGACTACCCTACATGTGTCAGGTACCTTTATGGTTGTGTGGACTACCCTGCCATGTTTGCTTTCCATATACTATACCTCACGCACATAGGTACATGCCCTTACTTCACTTTCATTACTTGGTTGGTGTATCCGGGTACTACCCGTTCGACTGTGTCACATACACGTTCGGATTATACAGCTGACTTCCGGATTTTGCCAGCCTGTTCTACTCATTGGTTGGATGGCACCTTTTCCTATGTCCAAGCTATTCCTTACACATGTCTGACCGTTGTAGACATTGCCTCCCCACAGTCAACTGTTGTCTTTCCACCTTTTCAATTGGCCACAGTGTGACATAGGGTTACCACCTGTCCCACTTTGCGAGGGGCAGTCCCTCTTTGGGCAGTTGTGTCCTGACATGTAATTGTCAACATGGCCAATGTCCTGAGATTTTAGGACACACATATTTCTTATATTTTATGTGATAGTTGCATTAAACAGTTAATTCTGTATCTGAAATACCTGACTGTTATGAGAAACAGAATAAGCAAGTAAAATGCTACAGGACTACGCTTTTCTGTAGGCAAAACAGTTATGTTCAGTCCTTTGTACTGGCCGTGGGTATGTGTTGGCCTGTACAGTCTGATGTCTGTACCAAACATGTCCCACTTTGGCCATTTGTAAGGGTGACAACCCTACTGTGACAGTTGCGGTGAACACAGCATATTTTACAGGCCAACCCATACCCAAGGTCAGTTCGGCAGATAGATCTTACAATTCTTGCCTATATCTAAGCTTATTCTTGTGGCATTTCGGTATCTTATTGTATTATACGTCCAGTGAAATATGTTTAATGCAACTATTGCATGACATCTACGGAGGAATTATGTCCTATATTCTCTGGACATTTGCCAGTTTTACATGTTTGTGTCAGGACACATCTGCCCACAGAGGGACTGTCACTCGCAAAGTGGGGCAGGTGGTAATCTTGGACGATGGTACCGATCATACTGTTCCTTTCGGCCTACATGTGTCCGTGTTGTTATGGCTCGTTTATATGCTCCTTCTGTTTCGTTTACATGCGTATGCTATTTCCTATCACTTTTGGTATGTGAAATACGGACATACCTTTTGTATGTGACTATTACATGGCTTGTGGGATATGATTCAGACATACGGTCACTACCTATATCTACATTTCTCCTTGTGTATTTTGTTATGGACACATCTGCACAGGTATGTTCCCTCCCTCAAATTATGGGTCGGATGGTGACCCTCTCCGTTGGACTGGACGTACCTACTGGCGGCGCGCTAACATCTGATACATTTCACTTCCACATGGTATAGCTATCAACACTACGTTGGACTACAGGCACACGGTTTTCCTGTCATTTGTTCATGGGTAGGGACCCGTTATTCCCCACCGCGCATTTGTGTTTGACTCTTCATTTTCTGTTCGCAGGGACTCTGTTTTGCATATGTTTCAGTCTCCGCGGACACTGATAGGTACGATTACTATTGCTGGCGGAATATAATATTCAGCAGTTTAGGTTGCTCTTTGAAAGCCGACATTGACACGCCTCCCTGCGCAACTTCGATACGCCCCTTGCACTCGCGCACATTTCCTATGCACGTGGCTGTGGCAGCTGCGCGCCTTCATTAATATGCATATGGCACGTCTACTCCACATCTACGCTGCACGGCCGGCGCAAGCCTTACGCCGGACTTGCGCCGAGCTTCATGAATCCGGGGGAATGTTAACTTGTTCACAGTTGCAAACATTATACAACACACATATATTCATTTATACAGTTATCATCGTCAACATTACATAAATTGTTCAATTCCTCCTCCAAAACGTTATTCTGCATGTATTGTTCTCATGATTTCCATTCTTTTCCTATGCAGTTTGCTCCTACCCTTTTCTAAAGATCCCACTTCTAATTCTTTTATCTCTGTTACAATATTTACTATTTCCATACCTCTCATTCACTTAGTGCAAGAAATCTGGACAAAGCCAAAAATAACTGGGGACAAGGCTACAAAATAGGGAGTGATTTTAAATATTCCTCTTATAAACTTAGAAAGTTGCTAGTGCAACAGGTTTTGTGTTAGCATGAATTTTATGATTGATATGAAGTCTGAAACTCAAAGGTGTGTCATTATTTAGTGACTTCAGTCTCCATTAGTTTGCCTGAAACCCATAAATTTTATGATGAACAGACCAAAAATATGAGGCAAAAATCTGGACATTCTGTGAAAATCTATTCAGTTGAGAGGTATGACTACTTCAAATGCAGCTGGTTTAGACTTTGATTTCCATTTTCTAGTAATTGCTTTTTTGGCAGCTACCCCAATTAAACTTAGCAGGACCTTGCTATGTCTAGGCAAATCAGATCTTGCATCGCAGAAAAAAAATCATTTCCTTAGTTACACCGATTTGCTCACTCAATATTTCTGACAGAGTACTCTGCAGGGAATTTTTAAAGGCTGCTAACTCATTACACTCCCGAAATATAGGTTCTCATGTACCTCTCTCTTCTCCATCATGCCTCCAACATTTGTCATCTACCTGAGGAAAAATTCTTTGTAGTCTGCTTGGGATATAAAAATACCTACACAAACACTTCCAAGCAAAAATCGTAAATCTTCTAGACTTTGTTGCATATTTGGGAGCCATACATATGTCCTCCTATTGTTTCCTTGTGAATTGCTTATCCGATCGTTTGTCCTAATCTTTTCTAACCTCCTGTGGTTGATTACTATAGTTACTTTGCAATATTTTATATGTCTTACTAATTATCTTTTTCTAACAGCAGCTTCTCATCTAGATTCAACTAAAAACTCTACCATGCCAGGTCTTTCACTTAGCCTCCCCTATCTCTTTCTCTTTGCCTATACTCTAATATCAATCCTTGGTATGGAGGGCAGTCTGTAGTCCAAATGTCTTATTGAGCTCTTCACATTCTGTTACCTTTCCTTATCTAGTTATTTGCCCCCAATACCTTGGTTCCTTTGCCAGTTTTCAACAGTAAACTCCAGCTCCCTCTTGCCTATTCTCTGTACACCTAATTGCAGTCATCCATATTGCTGCTGACGGTTTTGTTTTGTGCATAATTTCTGTACCCATAAACCTGATGATAGATCTGGTAATGAATCTGAATGAAGTAATCTTAAGAAATGCTTAGTCATAAGCACTGAAGATTGTTTACCTATACAACTAATCCTACATTCTTCCCCTGAATATTAGCCAGTAGAATACAATTTCTGCATGTAATGTTCATGCTTTCTTTAGTTTACAGCATAGATGAAACTCTATACAAGGAACAGTCTAAGTAAATTTCATACATCATTGCTCTTAGATTAAGTATCGGCTGCTTTGGTCATCTGATAGTAGGAATATGGACAACTAAATGCAGGCTATGCACCATCACCATAAGAGAAAGATACAAAAATGTGAATCTGCTGCTCCCACAACTGGTTAGTCTTTTTTTTATTTAGTTCATGCATAAATGTCTTAAAATACACAGAGTTTGAATTTCTAGGTATATTTGATTATATATATGACTAGCAAGCTAATAATGTATTTCAGTCCAAGTTCGCAAAAACAAAATCACGATTTTAATTAAAGAGGAAATGTATACAATTCATTACATGCAAGCCATAGCTAGATAATTAATATAAGGGCAAGATAATGTGTTGAATATATTATTGTGAGAAAGTAGTAAACATAATTTATAAAAATAAAATTATTTGCTTTGTTAATGGCATCCCTACAGTTTCTGACATTTCTGATATTTTTGTGATTGAAACAGGACAATACTCCAGATTCCATTAAATACATTACAGTGCCTACATATTTATGCTGCCATTGATGACAAAATATATATGTTGTATATGCTTTATAAAGCATTTTTCATATGGAATTTGGAGGATGACATTCAGCATGAAAATTGTTCTTTTTTTTTCACTTTTTGATATTCTGAGAAGAACACACAAGTAACACGATATACTTATTATTGTCCTGTAAAGTACCTTTGGTTTGTGCAGATCTGGTATATTTTATTTTATTTTTTAATGTAGGTATTTCACTGAGAGAATTCATTATGCCTATACCTATGTATGTCCTTAGATTCACTGCTGCAGTATTCTTAACTATATGGCATTCCCTGTTTCAGAAGACCAGTGTCCGTCCAGTCTTCCAAAGACTTCAGAATTTAAATGGTATGCCAAATGTCACCAAATGCTCCCTGCATAACATAGGGCATAAAGGTGACATTCAGGTCTACCAAAAGCAGAACTTCTTTGCTGTCAGTCTTAACATAGCTTTTACACCATCGGTCTGTTTACGTGTATCCATTTTCTACCAGTTGAATGCCTTTATGTTCTCTAGTGACTTCCTATGCCTGTTTGCTGTTTTTGTAAGTTAAATGACCCACTGGGGATTTTGTTTTTTCTTGATTTTGTTTTTGTGTTCCTTGGAGTTAATGTCATCCAGGAAGGGTATAAATGTCAGTGTGGGAGACAGATTCCCCATACAGACTGACACGGTAAGTGTCTGTTTTGCTTAGATGCTTCTCATGACCATACGTCTTGTTCTGTTTGTCATGTGTTTGTTCCAGAAACCCTTCACAGTAGCCTTTCTTCTCTTTCCTTGTATCTTGAGATTCAGTGTCTTAAGCTACTTGCTAAAGATGCTATGGAAGGAAGCTCCCACCTCAAGGGTCAGCTGTTAGGGAAGAAGAAGAAGGTGAAAAAGTTACAACCAGAATCTTCCACTATCCAGCCTCTGCCAGGTGTTTCTCCAAAGGTTGTTACAAACCCAGTGGCTTGCCCGGCTGCATTGTTGGATTTCTCTGCCATGACCGTGTTGGAGACCAGTGAGGATTCGGTTGGCAGCATGTCCAAAGAGGCTTTGCAGGCATCTGTCTCGGACATTCAGAGGGAACTATGGTTAATTTTTTCTGAGGGGCCTAGGGGAGCTCCTCATCTTTTAGTTGGGGAAGAAGTTCCTGTTATAGATCTTGACTGTCATCCTGGGTCTTAGCCTTTTCAGGACATTCCCTTAAAAAACAAAAAAATAAACATGTTGTTTCTGTTCCTAGGGATCCACAAAGTGAGTGGCAGGCTTTTACTCAGGGGTTATTTCCAGCCTTAATGTCCTTAAAGTCTCCTCATGGGGTTTCAATTCCTGCTCCTCCTTGGTCCTCTACTCCTCTTAAAAGGCCTAAAGACCAGGATTCTTCTGAGGATGAGTCAGAGTTTTCTGATGAATCCCTGAGTTATTCTACTCAGATTACTTCTCCTTTGGACTATGGGTCTTAAGAGGAGGACTCTATTAGTCCTAATGCTCCTTTGGAGGTAATTTCCTTTGGGGGTACACTTTCTAGGATGATAGATTTTTTTAAGTGGGATCGTACTCAGGTGTCTGATATCCATAAGAGGTACTATGAGTTGTTTTAATTGGATTCTCCTAAACCTGCAGCTATTCCTCCTGTCTTGGCTGCTTTACTGGATACTTTCTTCAGTGCCTCTCAAGTGCTTGATTCTCTCCCCCTTGTTCACAAGAAGCCTGATAGGTTTTTTAGGGTTCCTGAGGATTGTTCTTTTTTATATAAATGTCCTGCTGCTGACCCCTCAGTAGTGTCTGTAGCCTCTGATAAGCCATCTCAATTGCTCCCTTCACCCAAGTTATTGCCTTCTGACAAGGACAGCAGAACTATGGAAAGGTTGGGTAAGAAGGTTTTCACTTCTGTTACGCTAGCTTTTAGGGCTATTAATTATCAGACCCATATGTCTAGATATGTGTTTGCTCTTCTTTCTCAGGCCTGTCAACTTATTTTTGATTTTCCAGACTCTGAGGGTAAAACTTCTGTTCTTTCATTGCTAGGGACTTCCTCTCAAGTTGTTCATCACTCTATTAAATGTAGCTATGATGTGGCACATGCCTCTTCTAGGGTTGCTGTTTTTGGTTCAGTTATGAGGAGGTAGTCTTAGTTTAGGCTTCAACCTCTACCCAATGATATTAAAACTAAGTTGATGGATGCTCATCTGGATTCTAATCTTTTTGGGGAGAAATTTCTCCTGGTTTGTTTAAGTCCCTTCAGGATAAAGGTAAGACCTTACAGGAGCTAAAACATCTGTTTGTTTCTCCTGTGCCTACATTTCAGAGATAGTACCCCGCTAAGCCTGCCTTTGTTCCCGTCCTACTACTAAAGGTAAGAAGAGTGGCAAACAGACTCCTCCTGCTAAGGCTACTCAATTTTTAGGGATCTGAACCCTTCCTTTCTGGACAAACCAGGCACTGTGTGACTATCTGTCCATTCCCAGCCTCATTCCTCTTTCTCTTTACCTTTCTCTTTCTCTTCCAGTTTGGCTTCAGATCACTCTGGATTCTTGGGTTCTGTTGATTATTCGTCAAGGATACATCAAGGTGTGGAAATCCTGTCCCCCTCTTATGAGCATTCCTCAGCCTCCTTGGGAACATCTTCCCTTTTTACCAGAGGTTCTTCAAGATCTCTTGTCTCAGGGTACTATTCAAGAGGTGCCTGTGTCCCAAAGGGGAAAACGGTTCTACTCCCAACTGTTTCTAGTGCCCAGAAAAGAGGGCACTTGGAGATCAATTCTAGACCTCTCTCATCTAAACACTTCTAAAGGTAAATTCCTTTCAGATTTTGTCCTTTCTGATTCTGTTTGCTGTCTTGCTTCTTCAGGCCTATATGGTGTCTCTGGATCTCAAGGATGCTTATCTCCATATTTCAATCCATGCTCTTTTCAGGAAGTGTTTGTATTTTTTCTGTTGCTTCCTGACATTTTCAGTTCTCTGTTTTGCCCTTTGTTCTCATAAGCCTTTCTACTGCCTCAAGGGTGGTCACCAAATGCCTTGCTCCTGTGATTACCTTTTGTAGACTTCAAGGGATCCAAATATTTCCTTTCCTGGATGACTTGTTGATTCAGGCGTCCTCTCCAGAGACACTTTAGAAAAATCTTCATTTTACAATATCCCTTCTTCAGAGCCTGGGGTTCACTATACATTTCAAAAAGTCTTCCCTGACTCCTTCTCAGGATCATGTTTTTCTGGATTGCAGGATTCAAACGGTGCCAATGCTTGCATCCCTGCCCCCCTCCAAAGGCCTTAACTCTCATTTCTTTCTTTCACACTCTTCTTCCTATGGCTTCCATTACCACCAGGGAGTTTCTGAGAGTTCTGGGTTTCATGGCATCCACTATTCCAATGCTTCCTCTGGCCAAACATCATATGAGAAAGTTTCAGTGATTTCTGAAGTCAGTGTGGCTTCAACACGCCCATCCAGTCGAATTTGTAGTTCCTGTTTTTCCTTGTCTCAGATAGGAGCTTCTCTGGGGGATTCAGCACTTGTCTCTAAATCCAGGGATACCTTTTCATCCTCCTATTCCTTCTCAGGAATTGTTCACAGACTCATCAGATATGGGATGGGAGGACTTTTGGCTCCCTAAAGGTACAGGAGGTGTGTTCACCTCATCAGCAGAAGGAGCACATCGATGTCAAAGAGATGAGAGCACTTCTGTTGGCTCTTCAGGCCTTTCAGTCTCTCTCCTTTCTTCAGGGCCTCTCAAGGTATTCACAGACAATACCACAGTGATGTGGCATATCAGCAAACAGGGTGGAACAAGATTTTATCTTCATTGCCGGTTGGCAATCCTGGTATGGTATCTTGCTATCCAGTATCAAGTGTCTCATCAGGCTGTTTATATCCCTTCTGGTCAGAGCATTGTGACAGACACTCTGTGCAGGTTCTGAACTCAGTTCCACAAACTGATGCATCACAGGAATGGTGTTTCTGGACATTATCCACCAGTGGGGTACTCCTCAAGAGGATCTTTTTGCCTCCCCACTGAACAGACAACTTCCTCTGTTTTGTGCCAGAGTTCCAGGTCCTCTGGTATGGAAGGTAGATGCCCTCTAAATCTCTTGATGGGAGGTGTTTCTTTATGCATTCTCTCTCCTTCCAATCATTCCAAAGGTCCTGTTCAAAATTCAACAGGATGCTCCCAAAATCTTGTTGGTGACTCCCTTTTGGCCGCAACAGCACTGGTTCACTCTTCTTCTGCATCTAGCCAGGGGCAATCATAAAACATTACCTCACAATGTGGATCTAATCACACAAGACAAGGGATCCCTTATCCATCCCCATCTGTCCAGGCTTCAACTGAAACTGAGAGTGATAGAAGTTTGATTACTCATAGACACCTTTTTTCTGAGGACAAGCTGCAAGTCCTGCAAGAGGACAGGAAACCTATGACTAACAAATTCTACTTATCCAAATGGAAGAGGTTTTCTTTCTGGTGTCTTTCTCATAACCTTGACCCACTTACTGTGGATGCTCCTTTGCTTCTCTCTTATTTTTGTGAGTTGCTCAATGTTGGTTTGGCCTAGTCTTCTATTAAGGCCCACCTATCAGCTATCTCTGCTTGTCTGCCTTTTCCTCTTCTTTTAGCTTCTAGATTTGTGGCTAAATAAATTCTTAAATGTATCACTAATATTAGATCTCCCAGGAAGCCTGCTCCTCCTCCCCCTGGGATCTTAATTTTGTTTTGGAGAAGTTGACTTGGGATCCTTTTGAGACTGCTGCTTCAGCTTCCCTGCAACATTGTTCCTGGAAGACTGTTCTTTTGTTAGTTCTTACTTCTGCCTGATGGGTATCTGAGTTACAGGCCCTTATGCCTTATGGCTTGTCCTCCTTTTTTGATCTTTCATGAGGACAGGGTGTCCTTGCACACTAACCCTTCTTTTATGCTGAAGGTGGTTAATGAGCTATCACTTAATCAGTTTATTAATCTGCCTGCTTTTTCCCCTCTCCACAAACTCCAGCGAGAGTGTATTACATACTTTGGACATGCATGGGATAATCTGATCAGTTATTTGTTTCTTTTCATTCTAGATCTTTGAGGCTTGCTGTATCCAAGCAGATTATTTCTTCTGGATGTCTAAGTCTATTTCCTTTTGTTGCACTTATCATGGAAAGAGCCTTCTTTTTTCAATTAAGGCTCATTATACTAGAGCTGTGGCTTCTTCTGGTGCTTTTTTCAAAGACTTAGATACTAATTCTATTCTTGAAGCAGCTATCTGGACTTCTGTGCATACCTTTACCAAGCCCTACAAGTTGGATGGTACCTCTAGAGCTAGGGTTGATTTTGCTAGTTCAGTTCTTCATATTTTTTAGGGGACTCATCTGCCCCATCCTCCTCCCAAGTTTCCTTTTGAGCTTTGGCACTCTCGCATGCAGTGAAGAATACTGTAGCAGTGAATTTAAGGACATAGTACAGTTGTGTAAAATCTTACATAATTGTAGATGTCCTTGCCTTCATTGATGCAGTATTCACTACCTCTCCCCATCCCCCTAGTTCTTTGCCTTCCTAGATGTAAACTTTACCTCTTGAGTTCCTTGGACTGATGTTCCTCCTGGGACGATCAGTTCTGTTTTTGGTAGGACTGAACGTCACCTTTATGCCATATGTTACACAGGGAGTATATGGTGACTTTCAGCATACCATTTAAATTCAGAAGACTTTTGGAAGACTGGCCAGATGTTGGGCTTCCACAGCAGGGAATCCCATATAGTTAAGAAAACTGCAGCACTGAAGATAAGGACATCTACCGTTATAGCAAGATATTACACAACTGTACTTTCTGAAATGTTACCTAATGCTGCAAGCCCAATATATTCAGTGTTTTCATTGATGTATCCATACTTCTCACCCTCTTAGAGCAAGAAATCTAGACAAAGCCATAAATAATGGGGGGACAAAGGCCTAAAAATAGGGACACTTTTTAAAGACTGCTCTTACAAACTTGGTAAGTTGATAGAATAACAGGTTTTGCATTAGCATGGATGTTCTGAAAGGTATGAAGTCAGATGTCTGTTGTTATATTTCTAACTTTAACCCTGAATGATTTTCCAATGATTTGCTAGAAAACCACAATTTTATGAGAAACAAACCAAAAATATGAGGCAAAAATCTGGACATTCTGCGCAAATCTGTACAGTTGAGAGGTATGGTTGTATCTTTTGATTCTTTCTTTTCAAGGCACTTAAAATCAGTTTACAGCTGATTTGTAATTATACCCAGTAGATCATTTACTTACCTTTTCAGACCAGCTGAAATGCATCATTTGTTGAAGTGATGAATCATGGTCATAGGTTTAGAGTTTCATATGTGTTTACTAGGCTATTGATCTGTGAGAATCTTAAGAATTATTTTTAGCCCTTATATTTTATGCACAAATAACCCAGAAATGGGCTGGACAAGGGTATGCTGGAAGATTTACTTGTTGCTCCTATCCTTGAAGGACAGGGGTGCTAAACTGGGTTGTGAATTTATGGCTTCCCATCCATTCATCCAAATAACATTTGAATAGAGTAAGAGAAGTAATCTGCTTTATGTGGAGTGGGAGACGTTTCTCACCAATGTGTTCTATTTATGTTGTAAAAGAGATACAGATCTCCTGAGCATGTGTTCACACTGACATTGGACTTGCAAATGTGTAATAGGTTTGACATGATAGGGTCTGTTGCTAGTTTGTTGTTATATTAATTGACATCTATCCCATGGATCTTTCTGGTTGCTTTTATTTGAATTCCTTCAGCAGCCTGATGTCATTTTCCTTATATTACTACCAGAATTGTATGCACTACTCAAGGTATGATCTGAATAAGGTACCCTAGAGTTGAAGCATTACCTCTTTCCTTGTGGAATCTTTCCCCCAGAGGATAAATCCCAACATTCTGTTTGCTTTATGTGGAGTGGAAGACAGTTCCATAGAAGTGATATTCTCTGTGATACAAACCTATCCCTCCAACATGTTCCAATTATTTTGCAATAGAACTTGAGATCCCTTGTGCAGGTGTTTATGATAACATTGGACTTGTGAATGTGTAATAGATCTGACTGAGTAGGGCCTGTTTTTAGCTCTATACACAAGGCAGAGTTTGCCTCTCAGTAGCCTGTATGATATTGAAAAGAAGAACAAGAATTTGAGATGGTCTGCATAACTTTTACGATTTAAGCCCTTGATTTCTTTTAGTGAGAAAGCATTATGTTCATTCCAGTTGTGACAAGTGTTTTGGACAGGTACATATCTAAAGGGCATTATACTCAATTATCAGCCTAATGAGTGCTGAGTACAGTGGAATGATTACATTCCTAGATCTGGACCCAATACCTTTATCTATAAGCTGCATGATGAAAAAGGACTTCCTTGCAACAGTGGATAGATGGTGATCAAAGGACAGTTCATTGTCAACAAAGGTTCCTAGATCTCTAACTATGGGATCAGTTGTCAGGGGGGTGTCGTCAATGTGATAATTACTAGGGGAGCCATGCTTGCTGAAGGATACAATTGTATACTTCTTGGAATTTTGTTTTAACTCATGGTTTTAAAACAGCTATTTGTTTGGAATGGGCCATCTTGGATGATCTTGATGCTCATGATGGCACAGAGTTTGTAGTCTTCTGCATGCTTGGTCAGCCACAAACCCTTAACATTGGTTTTGACCACTGAGAAATAAATGCCAAAGAGGAGTGGCCCAAGGAATGAACCATGGGGTACATCACTAGCAAAACACACACACACACACACACACACACACACACACACACACACACACACACACACACACACACACACACACACACACACACATATGTACCACTGTGGAAAATTGTGTTCCTTCTTAAAAGGGACCTTGAAACCCATTCTAATACCTGTCACTCAGAAACTTGTCTTCCGACAAAATATACATTTATACAATAACTTCCAACAGATGCATACAGCTAGAGTCTACAACAATTTAGTTAAAAAAACTCATAATAACAGAACAAAAGGGCAGTAAAATAAATTACTGTGTGACAAAGGATAACAATGTAATCAATGTAACCATTATTTTTGGCTACAAAATGTGACATAGCCTAGTATGTCATGCATAAAGTACTAAAGACGTGTGATCCCATTTCATGTTTTTGGATTAAACAGAGCTTACACTTTTATAGCATAAACACCATAGTGATAAAAAGCATTGCAGAAGGTATGGAACATCCACAGGAACAGACCACAGCTAACAAAAAATCTTTCTGTAGTAAGAAGTCTCTCCACTGTTGTAGTATAAATCTCCTAGTGCAAACACAATTCTGTTAATCACACCATGTAGTCGAATAAAACACTTTTATTAACAAAAATGGTAAACACTTTCACCTATAAGGCTTCTTCAGACCAAATAAATGTAAACAAACATTCAGCCTCTCTTATATAGGCCTCCTCATGTATTATTCATTAACCCAGTAAAATTATTCATGCTGACATAATTTCCTGGGCTATAAAAATGTATGGCTAAATATATATAGTTACATGAGACAATACTTCTATAGTAATTCATGTTCTTACAAAATTCTTCCATGTTAAAACAATCCTTAAAACATCTCTTACTGTTAAGAAGTTGATCATAGCAACATGTAAAAACAATGAAAGCACTTTCAAGAATGATGCATTGTATATAAATACAGACCAAATAAATATGTTGAATAAATAAATGAATAAATAAATAACAATTCATATATATATATATATATATATATATATATATATATATATATATATAAACTCAAAATAAATCTAATAAATATACAAATATAAAATCTATGTATGAGTAAAAAATGTACATAAAATATATGTGTGTGTGTGTGTGTGTGTGTGTGTGTGTGTGTGTGTGTGTGTGTGTGTGTGTGTGTGTGTAAAAAAGGGGGGGGAGTATATTATTTAATAGACTTGAGTCTCCTATTTTGTAGGACCGGTTTGAGGGGTACTTTATCATTGAGTCCCGGTCTCTTATCTACTCTAAGCTTTATGATCCATTTAGTCTCACAGCCTTCCGTAAGGTTTTTTACATCTCCTCCTCTATAACTTGGAGTAATAACTTGTATGACAGTAAACTTAAAACAGTGAAGTGGACCCGCTTCTAGTGTGTGTCTGGCTAATGCATTATGTTCAGATTTAAGGTGTATGTGGTAAACATGTTCCCTCATTCTCTCTCTCAATTTCCTGTGAGTTTTACCAACATAAAATGCACTGCAGACTGTGCACCAAGCAAGGTAAACCACATGGTGGGCGGCACAGTGGTGCAGTGGTTAACATTGTCACCTCACAGCAAGAGGCTCTCTGGTTTGATTCTCGGCTGGGGTGCCTTCTGTGTGGAGTTTGCATGTTCTCCCTGTGTTCGCATGGGTTTTCTCTGGGTACTCCGGTTTCCTCCGACATTCCAAAGACATCCATCTGGAGCATTTCTCCCTGGGCCTCTGCTGAAAACAGGCTCTGTGGAACCTAGTCAGTCTTTCCCAGTCAACAAATGATAAATAAATAAATAAAATGTTTTGTCTGACAGTCTGCATTTATATAAAAATTGTGTTCTTGTAGTGTAACTGGGTGTACAAAAAGAGTTCTGGTGTCTGTGTGATTGCAAAAATTACATCTATTGCAGGGTTTCATCCCAGATGTCATATTATCAGTATTCTTCTTCCCCATGATCCTTGGATGGCACAGGAGCTGTTTCAAATTCTTTCTGTTTTTAAAAAGGAAACTTGGTTGTTCTCCTACTATCTCTTTGATATCCTCATCTAGGGTTAAAATATCCCAATGTTTCTGTATAATGTCTCTCAAATTATTGGTGTCTAAGGTATAAAACATTGGTATTTTCACCTGATCACTTATTTCTTCTCTCAGCACTTCACCCATTGAAGTACTTGCACTGGAGAAGTATGGACAGGCTCTGGTTGCCCGTGATGAACTGGCTTCTTCAAGAGCAGTATTTATTTCATTCATTTTATAATTCCTATCTAAAAGTCTTGTCTTCAGGTCTTCTAGCTTGTGTTCATACCCCTCCTGTGTTGGATTTAACCTAGATGCTCTCATGGCTTGGCCTTTTGCTGCATTCCTAAAAACATACCCTGGGTGCATGCTCTTCCTGTGTAACAATGTATTTCTGTGGCACACTTTCCTATGGATCCCTGTATTCAGTATACCATTCTCCAGTCTCTCAATATGTACATCTAGGAATGATATACTGTGTCCTGAGTGTTCCATTGTAAAATCCTGGTACTCAGTAAGACCATTTACCTCTAACATGAAATCATGTAGATGTGTTTCATCGCCTGTCCAAATTAAAAACAAGTCATCCACAAAATGTCTGTAAAACCCTACATGCACCTTATAACTTTCTAGAGGAAAAAGTTTCTCCTCTTCCCAACTGGCCATAACAATGTTGGCGTAGCTGTTGGCACAAGAAGTGCCCATTGCTCCGTCATCATTCTGTATGTATATTTCCTCATTGCATGTAAAAATATTATTATACAATATGGTTTCTAAGAAAAGGGTCAATAAATCTATAAAACGTGCTTCATTGGTTGTGTGTATCAACATATATCTGTGCATTTTCTCTACACCCTGGTCGTTGGGTATAACAGTGAAAAGACTTTTCACATCCAATGTAACTAAAATATATGGTGTATCATCCGTTATGTTTCTCATGTAATCATAAAGATCTAATAAAAATTGTTTACTATCATTCAAAATGTGAGTGTTGGCATTCACCACTGGTCTAAGATAATATTCTATATAAATTGATAAGGGCTCGGTTACTCAACCTCTCCCTGCTACGATGGGCCTCATAGGGGGATTGTTGAGAGACTTGTGTACTTTGGGAAGTCCTTGAATAATCGGTAATAAGGGATTGTTCACCCTCAAGAATTTAAATAAGTCTAAATTGATATATCCACTCTTCAGCACATCATCTAACATATCATAAATTTGAAACACTCTATTTTCCACTTCCTCTATATTCATTCTAGAATAGAACCTCTCTTCTTGTAATAATGTCGCCATACTTTGTCTATAATTGTCTCTGTCCATGATCACAATAGGACCTCCTTTATTTGCTGGTCTAATAATAACGGAATCATCATTACATAAATCATTCAGTGCTGTCCTTTGTTTAAATGTAAGGTTACTATTTTTTGGTTTACTATTGAAATGTCGAACGGCACTACATCGACTGTACTATAGTCGAACACGGAAGTTCAAAAATAGTAATGTCGACGTCAAAAAAACAATCTAGGAATGGTTTTAACATGGGTCGAGGTAGGTGTTCAGTTTTATTCAGAACTACAAACATCTCCCCTACCTCGACCCATGTTAAAACACAGTCCTAGATTGTTTTTTTGTCGTTGACATTACTATTTTCGAACTTCCGTGTTCGACTATAGTACAGGCGATGTAGTGCCGTTCGACATTTCAGTAGTAAACCCCATTTTTTCTGTTCTTAGTAGACTTATTCATCTTACGTACATCATCTTCTACTAATTTTGTAAAAGCATCCAATAATGGATGTAAATTTGGAGTGTATGTACCAGGCACCCGAAAGATAGGCCTTTCTATATTATTCATCCTGCTACCAAATTGTAACTTCAGTTGGACATTTCGTGAGAACATTTTAATGTCTATAATAGTATCCGGAAGATCACTTCTCTTAGTTGGGATACCTGCATTCAAATTTATTGCAACTGAAAAGTCCTTCCCAAAGATGGAACCAACCTCCTAAAAACAGTCTGTCTTTAAAAATGAGTGAAACCAGCAATTCAAAAAGATACTAAAAGCTTTACTTGAAAAGAAATAACTGCAGCTGCTTTATTGACACTGGATAATTCTTATACTTTTAGCACATATAAACCTTATGTCAAAAGTGTAACATTTTTTTCTGCACTAAACATTTTTGTATTTAAGTATATATGAATGTATGCAACTGTATCTCATTACATGTATGTTTTTTTTTCATTCTACTACTTTCATATAATTCTTTAATTTTATTTACAAAATATGTGTAAAGCAATTGCTGATGTCTGTATTGTCTTTGTTCTTGACTTGGATCATGGTTAACAGTCCTTGGACCAGTCACCCTTCCCAGTTAACAAATGTCAAACAAAATAAAATATAAATAAGTAAATATGTACCTAGATACATACATACATGCATATATAAATGTATAAATATCACAGCTGCTGTTTGTTTTGCCTTAGAATAGGCATACAGCTTGAATCCAAGAAAACAAAAATGGTGGGACATTCTGTCTTGTTTATGAGAAAGATTTAAAAATGCACAGCTCATATGATGATCACCTGAAAGCATAGTTCAAGAAGTGAATCCTTTTTCAGATGACAGAAGTATGATACTTGGCCTTTCTAAATGTATAAAAACAACATTTTTAGCAGGAAAACTGATTTATCAAGTGATGTCCCCTGTGAAGAAGAAATAACATACAAACTGGAACAATAGAAGTGCATAACTATCTGGAAACAGAAGGACCACTGGAATAATGAAAACCACGTTGGCATCTAGGAACATCTGCAAGCTATAAATAAAGCTTGCCTTCCTTGTTATATCTTATAGATTTTGTATGAGTATCCAGCCACAAGAAATATAAAATCATTCAGACAGGGAAAAAAAAACAATAAAACTGCTTAATTTATATCACTTGATGTATAAAATTCAGTGCAGGCAGGAGAAGTGCATGCTTCCTCAAAATCAGTTATATGTGTAGATCTGTTGTTATGGAACACATATCTGCTGACAACATTAGCTCCAATCGCAGTGAAAGTTTTAAATGATGACGAAAATAAATATGATGACATCCGTTCTCAGATTTACAGAGATTTCAGGGGAGAGAATAAAAGGAAATTCAGCTAAAATGGTCAACAAACAAGATTCACAGAGCATGCAAAATAGCAAAAGAAGAAATATAAGAATCAAAATTAGATGTAGAAGACTAAAAAAAGAAAATGTAATGTTTATAATTATAGGGACAAATATATAGAACTAGTAGAGCAAACCCTAGCATCCAATAACAACTTAATGTGTTACTGTGGAAAAGACTAAATAATTTACAAAGACAGATACCATCTTGCACTGCATTAGAATAGTAAAAATAGTAAGAATCCTGGACCTATTTAGGTAAAAAAAGATGACAAATAAAAAATGAACTTGTGAATAATTACATGAAAAGTCCCCTATTAGGAATGTGAGACCCTTAATTAGTAGTCCCACAATTACAAAAAATAAAATGTGATCACAAAAACAATGCAGTGAATCACACAGCTCATGGTAATGTAATTAAAACATTTTGCAATGGTCTTAGCTCCCTGCACTTCTTAATATATATGTCTGTTTCCCCACACTCCTTATTGACTTCCAGTGCCCTCATCATCTGTGGCTATGTCTGCACAATCCTGCTAATTATATATACAAACACTGATGTACATTTAATTTAGAGAGGGGGGTACACTAAAGCTTCATTTCCTCAGAGGTAATAAATACTCCCAATAGCAGCACTTTTAGTCTTTCCTGAGGATCACTTTTGCAGTCATCAGAATCTCAACATGAACCTGATGTCAAAATCTGCCATAATGAAAGAAGTCAAAATATGTTTACGAAACTGCTCTAGCTGAGCATTTTAATGATATATTTATATAGCCTGAGTCTAGTAAACCTGGGAATCGAATCACATTTCTTAATACTGAGATTTAGCTACAAGTACTCAAATATGTTGCCAGGAACTTAAATCTGACATGAAAGTAAGAGCCCAGCTGAATTAATTTATAATAAATACAACACAAAGTCAAGAAAAGGACAAAATTGTCTTCAAAGTAAATGAAAGCAGCACTAAACTGTCCTTGAAAAATATGTTGTGAAAGTCCATGGGAAATGTCTTACAAGACTGAACAAGTTAAAGTGTATGGGCTACATTCAGATGCATCTTTGTTTTACAATTGATTTCATTTCCTGTTATACTCCTCTTATTAAAATTGCAAGTGAGTTTACAGCAATGAAGATTATAGCGTGTTGTTTGATTTTTAATTTCACTGTTTACTTACTTTTCCTATAAACCCATACCCTCAAAATGATGTCACGATAGGTGCTGGGCAATGGTTTACATATACCTGAAGAGCATTAAATCTTTAAAATGAAATTCTTCTTACTTACAGTGTGGTTTTACAATATGTCATCACATGTAGATATTTTCAATTTGAGGTGTTCCAGCTGCAAGATCTAGCTGATAGCTTGTCTTTCTAGGAAGTAATAAACTACTGTTGATGTATTTAGCATAGAAATACAATAGTGTATACATTAATTTAGGTTGTAAGGCATTGTGGGTTTAGACTTTCATGATGTCATGCTGGGGATTTTCAGCTCTGAGAAAAAAAAAATCAGGTGGCCATCATTATCAACAAAATAAAAATTCAAAATTCAACATAGTTTTACATCAAAATTGTATAGTTTGTTATTGTATATAAGGAGTTTATATTCAGCTCCAAATGTTTGTTACTTGCATTTACTTCAGAATGTGAACTTTAAGGCAAAACAAGTAGGTTTACGGGGACATCAAATTCAGACTCTTACTACAGATTTGATGCCAAATTCTGTCACAAATACAAAAGCCCCCCCCCCCAAGACATTTTTTCTTCATAGTTGCTTAGGATAGATGCTAGAGTAAAATATGCAGTATTAGAAAATAGACTTTCTAAATACTGAAAAGTGACTGGATAACAGTACAGAAATATTATCCTGATCACATTGTATACAGCCTAATTAGAAAAAAAGGCCAGACGTTGGGGACAATACACAGGTGGATTGTGCCATTAAAAATAAGTTCTTCGATGCATTCTGTAATACCCAAAAATGAAGACCTGAAAGATAGCATGATAATATTGATATGATTTTCATGAGATTTTTATACATTTCAGCTTGAATGGTAGTACCATGCTTCTTTCTGAAACTTGATGAAACTTGCATATAATATGGATTTATAACAACAACCAGATAAAGCAACATAAATATTTATTGAAAACAGCAGAGCAGACTAAGTCAGCTTCTCATAATCCTTTGTGCAGTGTGTGAAACCTTCATTACTGCAGCTGTGATAGTAGACCCTCTGAAATGTAGCTGATGATACAAGAAAACAACATGTTGTTCTACATGGGATAAGCAACAACATATCACCTTTTAACTGTCATCTTACTTCTTGTTGGAGATGTATTTCAGTGGGCTTCAAAGTTTTTATCTATTCTGCACATTACTATAACAGATGATTTTTAAGGGAAAAGTTAATTAATTTTGCTGTTGATATAACAGAAGCATGCTGTTGATGTAATGTGTTATAACATACTTGCTAAGATGAAGCATCTTGCTTTTTTATTTTTTATGAAGATTGTTAATGACTGTTTATTAGTAAACTGTTTTGAAATTTGCTTCGCTTTTGCCACTGCATTTGATGTCAGACATTGGAATTTGTAGCTAGCATGGATGTTGCATTTGATTTCTGTACTGGTGTTAAGAAAAGGATTGGAAATGTTCTCTGTGCTTGGAAAGTCTTCTGCTGAGTCCTGTCCAGAAATTTTACTGACCCTGCTTTTGTAACAGACATGCCTACAGATGACTATGGTTTTCTTTGAAAGAAATGAGATACACACAGATCTAAATGATTTAATCTAAATTATAGAGTATTAAATTTATTTTTCATTGAATATATAAACCAAGCAGATCTTTTTTAAGGGCCACCAGAACTTCAAAGGACAAAACCACCACCATAACAGGTACAAGCATGCAAAATCTGAAGGTAATGCTACTCAATGCTAGAAGTCTAAACCTCAAAATGCACTCTCTCGAGGCACTCCTAAAAATGGAGAACATCGATATCTGTGCAGTAACTGAGACCTGGTTCAAGGCTCCAGAGAGCACCTCTGCAATACCAGGCTACAACTCTTACCACACTTTTCGGCCACCAAACCAGGACCGAAACACTAAAGGTGGAGGAGTGTCAATATTCACCAAGGATATTCACACCACCAGGCTAGTTGGCCAACACAATGTGTCTGAAATTCTCCAAGTGCAACTAACACTAGGTAAGACTGCAATCCAAATTGTAGCTTGCTACAGATCCCCCACCATACCCCAAGATTCTCACTACACCTTTCTAAACATACTGGAAAATATTAAGATAGAACCAAACACCCTAATACTGGGTGATTTTAACTACCCTGCCATTAACTGGGAAAACTACTCATGTCCCAACACCTTTGCGCAACGGTCCTTGGAATTCATAAATTCCAATGCCCTGGATCAAATAATCCATAGTCCCACCAGGGGCTCCAATATCCTAGACCTGGTCATTACCAACATGGGAACTCAATGCTCCATACCTATGGTCACCCCCTCATTAGTCAGGTCTGACCATAAGCTAATCACCCTTAACATCCACATCCCACCCCACCCCCAGTTAAAAAACCACCAAAAAAAACTTCTCCAAAGCCAACTTCATGCTACTCAAGTCAGAAGTGACAAACTTCATGACACCCATGCAGACGGGAACTGAAAGTTCAACTGCTGAACCCTACACTAAGGCACTGTACGAGCACATCCACTCATGCATGAATCGTGCCATCCCAAATAGAACCAAAATGCTCTCATCCAAAAAAAGGAAGCCAATCTGGTGGTCCCCTGCCATAAATAAACTTTACAACAAAAGGAAGAAACTTTTGCAGAAAAGAGGAAAATCCCAGGATGCAAAAAACTCCCTTACTCGCCTCAGTAAGAAACTGAGATCCCTCATAAAATCCTCCAAAGCTAGTTACGAAAATACAATTGCCAAAGATTCCAAAGACAAGCACAAGGCATTCTATAGTTATGTCAAGAATCTAAATGGCAATGCTCAGGTCTGCTCTGAGCTTTAACAGAATGGCATTAAATATACTGATCCCAAGGATATTGCCAATATCCTGGCAGATCGATTCAGTGCCAACTTCACCCCCCTCTCACCCCCTAAATGGCCCATCTCAATACCGGAGGATTGCCAAATTCCAGTAATAACGGCCACACAGGTACAAAATGCACTCTCTAAAGCCAAGAATACAGCATCCATGGGACCAGATGACATCCCGGGCTGTGTACTACATGAACTACAATATGAACTGGCACCTCACCTAAGTGTCCTGTTTAATCATAGCCTCACCTCAGGTTTCGTGCCCACTGAGTGGCGCAGAGCTACAGTTATCCCAATCCACAAGGGGGGATCCACCTTGGATCCCAGAAACTACCGTCCCATCAGTCTGACAAGCCTTATCTGCAAGGCCATGGAGCGTATTATCATGGAACTTATAAACAAAGACATTGGCAACCTTCAAACACTGGACCACACCTAGTTTGGGTTTGTGAAGGGCCGATCTTGTCTCCTGAACCTGATTGACTTCTTTGAATCAGTCTCCAGAGCCATGGACAAGGGTAAGGTGGTCCACACAGCCTATCTAGACCAAGAACAAGGCCTTTGACACCATCCCCCACTCTGGAATCATAGATAAACTTACTAAGTTGGGCATTAATCCCTATGTCACCCAATGGGTTGCTAAATGGCTTACTGATAGAACCCACACTATAAAAGTAGCCGACTCCAAATCCAGCTCCAGACAAGTGACAAGTGGAGTACCTCAGGGTTCAGTCCTGGGGCCGCTCTTGTTTGGCATCTACTTCTCTGAAGTACAGGTCAACACTAAGGGACTCTGGCTAACAAAGTTTGCAGATGACTGCAAACTGGGAGCCATTATTGAATCCCAAATGATGTGGATACTCTACAAAAGGGCCTTACAGAAACAGATGCTTGGTGCCAGAGCCATGGGCTCAAGCTCAATGACAAGAAATGTATTGTTATCCCCTTTGGGAAAAAACATGTATCCATGAATTACCATATAGGTGGCAGTACACTAAACACAGAAAGTGTGATAAGAGACTTAGGGACACAGGTGGACAGTAGTCTCACCTTCGATAACCACATCGCCACAACAGTCAGGAAATCCTTCTATGTGGCACACCTCATCACGAAGGGCTTTTCATCCAGAAAAAAGGAGGTCATTGTCCCACTGTACTCATCCCTCATTAGACCCATTATAGAATACAACACCCCATTTGGTATGTACCTCTCAAGACATCTGCAACAACTGGAAAGGCCTCAGAAATACCTCACTAAAAGAATCACAGGCCTAAAGCAGATGCCCTACGCTGACCGCCTTAAAAAACTCCAGTTATACTCTGTCGCATATCGTCTACTCAGAGGCGATCTCTGCTTATCATACAAGGCCATGTCAAACCCAGAGCTGTTGGACATGCTACACTTAAAGAAATCCCAATCCCTCAGAGCTACATGCTCCAGGGATCTAAACCTTGTCATCACAATAAACAAAACATGCTGGAGGGATAGGTTCCTGACCCAGAGACTCCCCAGACTCTGGAATAGATTGCCCATACATGTCAAGCAGAGTGCCTCTTTGGACCTCTTCAAGAGGAACCTTAATGATTGGATGGGAGAAAGGAAATTCACCCCAGGGATCACGTCAGTTTCCCTGCTAGACAGGGGTCCAGGAAAGTAAATAATGTGGGAAGAAATAGCCAGGGAATTGTTATGGCTAGGCTTGTATAGGCCCTAGGGCTGATAGCCTAGTACCAACCTATCAACCTATGAACCTATGAACTAGAATAGAAGTTGAAATGATTTTCACCAGTAACCTCAAAAGTAACTAACAGAAAATAATTACTCTTCTTGCAGTATAGCTATACTGCTTGGGAGATATTCACATTTTACAGTTTCCCATTTCCTTATGAGTCTATTTTTTTATCTAAACTTGAATATTTTTTTACTAAAAATCCTTTCCAATCCAGTAACAAATATTTTACAAGTATGAAAGCAATACTGCTGCCACTTTCTAAATGTAAGAGTGATATCTAGATCCAGGAACTTTCAAAACTGAAGAAGTACTCCACCTATGATATCAGGCACAACTCTCCTAGATGGTCTGTTATTTAGTTACATTGCCCATCTGTCAGAGAAACAGACATCTAAAGAATTCATTAAAGTTTTCCCTGCTTGAAACTTTTTCTTCATGATGTTTGCCATCCTGTGTCTGCGGAGTTTCTTCCCTCCGCCCTTCTATTTATTCCCTTTTATACATCACCGGTTGCTATAGCAAGGGTAGGTTGGTAGAGGGGCCATCACCCAAGTAACCATTGGGGGTCAATACTTTTTCTCATTGTCTACAGAATCATGACAGCAACAGAGTGTGCATATACTCCTCAGTGCAGACCCCTTTGGTATTCAATATTCTGTACATGCCCAGTGCCTGTTCCAGCACATATGGTCCTTCATGTGTGCTCATCCCTGACCATTACACTGCTTGTATTGAATAATAACCTCTCATGTGCATTAGTCTTGCAATAGATCAATTCTTCCCCAAGATAGATAAGCCAGTGCTGGTCGCTCAATCTCATCCTGTATACATCAGTTTCTCCATTGCCCAAGTTACTAATACCACTCAGGTCATCTTGATGACAGTCAGGACTTTTTCGTTTTGCATTTCAGAGCCAATTCATTGTTTGAATCTAAAATTGTTACTAGGATCTTACAAAAGAATGGAACAAGAACAGTGTTGGCAATGGCATTCTAAGGAAATAATCTTCTCAGGCTTAAATTATGACTGAAATCTGAAGATCTGAGAGTTCAGAACAATTTAGCACACTGGTTCCCTTATTCAAAACACTTAGATTAAAAACAAGAAACAAATTTTAACAGTTTCTGAATATTACACAAGGACATGACAACTTTGTCAAAAACAAAAGCTATACCAGCATTTTTTCAACTGCAGTAGAGATTATTTAAATGCATCTGTCTGAAGCTATAGAGCAATGAATTTCAAGTCTCAACAACTATGTAAAAGAAATGATAAATTATTTCACCCACAGCTTTCAAATATTTTTAATCTTTCTCAGAAAACAAAGGGTTCTCAAAAGGCACCTATTATCCAGAGTCAGTAGAAGCCATATCAGCTTAGTTCACTTTACCTCCTGAAATGGATAGTGTGCCTTCAGGTGCTTAAATTGCACACCAGCAGTATAACAATATCTGCAAACTATATTTTTATTAAAATTATCTTAACAGGGGGAGGAAGTAGTGACATTATGTTTCTTCATGCTTAAAACTAGCTAGGCAGGGGTTAAGAGAAGTGCCAGCCATTGCTTTCTGCCCTACAAACAAAGCTAACTGGAAATATCATTTATAGACATGACTGGGGAAATGCATCCCAAGACACACACTTTTCAGTTTAAAAGGTAAACAATTGACATGACTGTTCCATTCTTAAATACATTTTTGCAGTGGGTAAATACTATAAAATCATGCTGCCATATCAGCTATCAGTATACCAGAAGAACCAGAAGGATTATCTAGTGTAACCTCTAGGTAAACTATAATCAGTCACACTACATAATCCTTTAAGGAAATTCACCCCGGGGATCACCTCTGTGGCTCTGCTCGACAATGGCACAGGAAAATAATTTTCTTGGGTGTCAAAAGCCAGGGTATCTTTTTGGCTGGGCTTGTATAGGCCCCAGGGCCGATAGCCTAGCACCTACCTATGAACCTATGAACTTTAAAAAGAATTCGGGATATGGAAAGAAATGGATTTACTAAGGCTGCCAAGACTCTTAGAAAGGGCAGATTATTAATTAAAAATCATCTGTTAAATCTCCACTTTCAAATCTAGAATGTGCAGATGTGTGGAGGATGGGTGGTTTGCCTTTCTCTATGAAACTTCCTTTTTAAATAAAATTAACTTATTTGTTTATTTAGTTTGAATTTGTTAACCATGGTAGAGCACTGATCCTATTGGAGCTACTTCAGTCTCAACCTACAGGTAAACACAGTATATACAGTGGATATAAAACGTTTGCACACCCCTGTTAAAATGCCAGGTTTTTGTGATAAAAAAAATGAGACCACAATAAATCATTTCAAAACTTTTCCCACCTTTAATATGACCTATAACCTGTACAAATCAATTGAAAAACAAATCTGTTAGGGGGAAAATATAAAAAATAAAAAAACATACTGGTTGCATAAGTATGCATACCCTTAAACTAATAATTTGTTGAAGCACCTTTTGATTTAATTACAACATTCACTCTTCTTGGGTAGGAGTCTATCAGCATGGCGCATCTTGACTTGGCAATATCTGCCCACTCTTCCTTGCAAAAGTGCTCCAAATCTGTCAGATTGTGAGGGCATCTCTTGTGCACAGCCCTCTTCAGGTCACCCCACAGATTTTCTATTGGATTTAGGTCTGGGCTCTGGCTGGGCCATTCCAAAACTTTAATTTTATTCTGGTGAAGCCATTCTTTTGTTGATTTGGATGTATGCTTGGAATCATTGTTGTGTTGAAAGGTGAAATTCCTCTTTATCTTCAACTTTCTAGCAGATGCCTGAAGGTTTTGGGCCAAAACTGACTGGTATTTGGAACTGTTTATAATTCCCTCCACCTTGAATAAAGCCCCAGTTCCAGCTGAAGAAAAGCAACCCCAAAGCATGATACTGCCACCACCATGCTTCACCATGGGGATGGTGTTCTTTTCATGATGTGAAGTGTTGTTTTTGTGCCAAACATACCTTTCGGAATTGTGCCCAAAAATTTCAACCTTGGTCTCATCAGACCATAATACATTTTCCCATATGCTTTTGGGAAACTTGATGTATTGTTTTACAAATTTTAGCTGGGCCTAGATGTTTTTCTCTGTAAAAAAAGGCTTCCGTCTTGCAACCCTACCCCACAGTTCAGACATAAGGAGAATACAGGAGATTGTTGTCACATGTAGTACACAACCAGTACTTGCCAGAAATTCCTGCAGCTCCTTCAGTGTTGCTGTAGGTCTCTTGGCAGCCTCCCTGACCAGTTTCTGTCTTGTCTTTTCATCAATTTTGATGGGACATCCAGTTCTTTGCAACGTCACTGTTGTCCCATATTTTCTCCACTCTTTGATGACTGTCTTCACTGTGTTCCATGGTATATCCAATGCTGTGGAAATTTTTTGCACCCTTCTCCTGACTGATACCATTCAACAATGAAATCCCTTTGATGCTTTGTAAGCTGACTGCGAACCATGGCTTTTGCTGTAGCAGACAACTGAGTACATGTCAGGAAAATCCTACTAGGACAGCTGAACTTTATTTGGGGTTAATCAGAGTGTCTTTAATTGATGGCAAGTTTGTACCCAAGAAGACTGAACGTTGTAATTAAATCAAAAGGTGCTTCAACAAAGTATTAGTTTAAGGGTGTACACACTTATGCAACCAGCTTATTGCACGTTTTTTATTTTTTATATTTTCCCCCTAACAGATTTGTTTGTTTTTCAATTGAATTGTGCAGGTTATAGGTCACATTAAAGGTGGGAAAAGTTTTGAAATGATTTATTGTGGTGTCATTTTTTATATCACAAAAACTTGGCATTTTAACAGGGTGTGTAAACTTTTTATATCCACTGTACATGACATTATATACAAAGTGAAAGCAAAACACAATATATACACACATTATATACAGAGTGGATATCACAGTTGGCATGTTGAAACATCACAATGAAAAGTAGAGTCAGAGCAAGCTATGTAGAGGGAATTAGGTCAGGATGAGTTTAAGTTATATGACCAGACAGAGAGAGTGAGAGAGCAGTTGCATTTTCCTGGAGTCTTGTAATGTGCTTTTAGTTCTGATTGAAAATGGGATCAAATTAATGATCTAGAGAGATTCCTACAGTCTTGGAGTAGAAATTGAGAAAGCATGGTCTGTCCACTGAAGCCTAGATGGGGTGGTGGGGGGAGTTGGAGGAAAGGACCCACGTGGTTAAGATTTCTAAGGTTATAGGCTGCTGATTCTCTGAATAGTCTGGAGGGTAATAGGGGACGGTAGAGAGGTCTCATTCTTGATAAGTTTAAATAGCTTAGAGGCAATTAGGAAATCAGAACATTGTTTCACAGGTAACCAGTTAACTTTGTCAATGGCTTTGCAGTGGTGTTCATTTCTTGGGGAGGGAGTGATGAAACTGAGAGGTTTTAATGGTGGACACATTGTTTAGAGGTTACATCAATCAAAGGAAAGCTAAATATGATGAGATTCATACAAGAAGCTGCAACTGGATATTCCTGTCAGCATTTTCCTAGGAATCTTTCAGAATCTCTGAAATTTTGGACTGAGAAACACTATTATGCATATGCAAATTTGCCATTGAAAAAAAAAATTAAACCTGTCATTCTAGGTTCATTTTCACTATTTCTCATTTTTTTTTATTGATCCGCAACAACAGAAGGTTGCATGTGACTTATCATGTGCTTCTGACTCTGTATCTAAAATGATTATTAGCCCATATTTCAGACAGCTGAAAGAATAATGAAACAATCAAAGACACCCATAAACTGCATACAACTGAAAATAGTAACAAAAAAAACAAGATGCATAACCCTTCGATGCAGTGTGCAACAATGTGCACAGGAAAAACATCACAGCAAGGTATGCTGTAGTTCACAGAAAAAGGTAAGATCCGGTAGGTCACTCTGTGAAGAGAGAGAGGGAGTACAGCACATGTGCATATAACATGGACATTTTGCACATACATGCATATAGACATGCAATTCACAGATTATGATCATAGGATCATCGAAGATTACTAGGCTATCAACCCAGAGGTCATTTCAAGCCTAGCCATTTCATCCCATTGTAATACCATAGATACTCCAGTCAGTACCCAGGATTGTATTTATTAATGACTGCCCATGTCCAGGAGGGGTGTGGGTGCTATCTCCAATAAGAATTTGCTGTGCCCCATCCACTCATCCAGGTTCCTTTTGAACAGTTTCATAGAGGTGCTTTACTTCACATGAATTGGCAGCCTATTACAAAGATGCAGCAGTCAATAGGAGAGAGATCTATCCCTCCAGCATGTCCTATTGAAGTCTCAGGCCATATTTACTTTCCTGGAACAGGTAACTCTGGTCCCATTTGATTTATGGATGTGCAGCAAATTCATTAGGTTCGGGTCAGCGATTGCTCTGAAACCCAGGCATAAATCTCCCCTAAGAAGTCTATATGATACTGAGTATAGTGACATGGACTTTAGTCTGTCTGCATAAGGCATGTGTTGGAGTCCATTGATATTCTTAGTTAGAAACCTCTGAGGTCTCTCCAATTGCTGCAGGTGCTTTGTATGGTACATGCTAAAAGGGGTATTATATTCAATTATGGGCCTGATTAGTGACGAGTATAGAGGGGTTATAACCTCCTTTGATCTAGAGGCGATGCCTTTGCTAATCAGGTGTGCTACATAGAAAGCCTTCCATGCTACAGTAGACAGATGGTGGTCAAAGTTAAGGTCGCAGTCTATGTGTGATCCCAGATCTCTCACCACTTCATAGGTACATAGGGTATTGTTAATTTGATAGTGTTAAGGGACATTGTTTTTACTGAAGGGAATGATGATACATTTCTTTGCATTCAGTCTGAGACCTTGACTAAGACACCAGTTGCTGGTCTGTGTAAGACCCTCCTGAAGTATACTGACATCATTTGGGGATTTGATAATTGCACCCAGTTTGCAGTCATCCACAAAGTTGGTCAGCCACAGGCCCTTAGTTTTGGCCTGAACTTCTGAAAAGTATATACCAAACAGTAGGAGGCCCACCACTGACCCTTGTAGCACTCCATTGATAACAGGTCTGCTGGTTGATGTGGAGTCACCCACTTTGATAGTGTGTGTCCGGTTTGTGAACCAGTTCGCAACCCATCTTACAACAAAAGGGGTTTACATTCAGTTTGCTAAGTTTATCGGTAATGCCTGAGTGTGGGATTGTGTCAAAGGCCTTCGCCAAGTTGTGTTATGCTGTGTGCACAGATTTGCCCTTGTCAATGGCCCCGGTCACATTTTTCAAAGACATTCACCAGGTTTAACAAGCAGGATCTACCCTTGACAAAGCCAGATTGTCTGGAGGTTGCCTATGTCTTTATTTATGAGGTCTGTGATGATATGTTCCATGGCCTTACAGATGAGGCACACTGTGATAAATAATATTTTGACAGTTGACCACTGCATGAAAAGCAGCTACTGTCTGAAGATATGCACTTAAATGTGGTGCCATTTGTAAATGCGCAGTTCTCAGCAGTCTGGCCAGTTGTACCAGCATTGTCCCAGCAGCACTGAAGACAGCAGCTGTAATTCAGGAGGTGAATGTTGTATGCAGTGCTCTCAGTGTCAGTACTGGTCAATGGCTTATTTTGGTGACATGCAGGGAACAGCACAGGAAACTTCCAAGGTGCTGCAATCAGGCTAGTGGCACATTAGCCTCATGACTGTCAAGTAGGATTCAAGACAGACATACACAGCAGACAGACATACACAGCCTTCTCAATAACCTTACTCATAAAAGGGAGAGTAGAGATAGAAATGAAATTATCAAGAATGCTGAGTTTTAATAAGTTTTCATGAAGGAAAGCCCTTAGTCCTCAGGGGTGATTACAACATCTGACAAATTTTTAAATAAATTGATTAATAATGTTGAGAAAAATGCTTGGCAGGAAACATGAACTACATCTGGGAATATAAAAGTGTCAAGCAGCAGTAAGAGATATAATGTATTGGTCAGAATATCAACTCTGTTCAAATAAGTGAGTCGCCTACAATACCGATCATAACAACAATCCCAAGGAAAGATGCTAGCACACCTATTGTCTACTTATCCGGGATTCATGTTGGAACTAATCTGTTCTAGGCCAAGGAAGCAATATATTCTATATGTCTGCTTATAGACACAACATGAGCAAGTGTGGCTAGTGTATTAAAGTCTATAGTTTCAAAATAGGAATACCTAATACTGTTATATCTGATAATGGTCTGCAATACAAAAGTATGGTATTCGGAAGATTTTTGCATGAGTGAGAAGCCAGACATATAATATCCACCCCCCCCCCCCCCCTGATTGCAAGGAACAGGGTGAGCAAATAAGAATCTCACTAGAATGTGTGCTATAATAATTGCCATATTGCAGTTTTGGAATGTAGAAATACTCCACATCACGGTTTCAGTCTTTCACCACCTCAGCTGTTAATGGTCAAAAGGGTGTAAACCAGTCTTCCTACGGAATGCTGGTGCCTGAAACATTAACGCACACTAAAGGAAATGCTGCAGAGTAATCAGCAAGCAATCTAACGTACAGAGCCATGTCCAACCCAGAATTGTTGAACATGCTCCATCTTAGTAAAACCAAATCTACTCGAGCTACACGCTCTAGGGATATAAACCTCAACACAACAATGAATAGGACATGCTGGAGGGATAGATTCCCTTTGCAGAGACTTCCCTTACTATGGAACAGGGTCCCGATCTACATAAGACAGAGCCCCTCACTGTCACTTTTCAAGGGGAACCTTGATGAGTGGATAGGTAACAGAAAGTTCACACCGGGGATCACACCAACAGCACTACTAGATAGGGGCCAAGGGTACTAGCTGCTAGTACAAGGGTCTAGGGAACTACTAAAGGGGCGGTGAGTACCGCACAACATAGCTGGGCTAATATATGCCTTCGGGCATATAGCTCAGTACCAACCTATGAACCTATGAACGTATAGGCGGCCGCCTAGGGCGCTGGTCTAGCAGGGGCACTTTTCCAGTAATTTGGATGGCATAAGAAGACCAGGATGGGGGCACTGGGTGATGTTGGGTGGGCGCTGTGGAGATCTTTTCCCTAGGGTACCAGCTGACCAAAGGCCGGCCTTGTCAACAAGGGCAGATAGACTGTTATGACAGAAGCTGTGAAAAACCACTAAACGTACAGGCTAGACAGAAGGCAAGAATGCCAAAACAATGGGAAGGTCTGTCTTTTTTTTTTTTTTTTTTAATAATGTTTTGGGTTTCCACTTCTATGATGGGAGAAGACCCCATTAATAAGAGAGGGTACAATTACAGTTCCTGAAATTAGCATTGTTTCACTCCTTGATCCTAGCCTATAGTACTCCTCTCAGCAACTGCAATGTACCCAGAACTGCCTCTTTCTGTAGTTCATATGAGGTTACTTGTGCTGTTAGCATATTTAAGTATGATTGTAAATTCTTCTTCCTTAGCCCTGTTGCTTCTACTGTTGCTGGAACTGTCCTGGTGTCTTTCTTCTGCATTCCTCTCATTTCTGCTTGCAAATCCTGGTATTTTATGACTTTTGCCTCTCAGTATATAAGACACGATAATAGCTGCATGTAATTTCAATGATTAACATTACATTTGCCTTTTTTTCCTTGGATTACTATATCTGTTTTTCTTACATCTGTTTTATCAACTGTTGCTACTGGGTGATCTTATGTGATCTGAACTTCATAACTGTCGATAATACTATGCAGTTCATGTTTCTAGTGCTTTTTAGCTGCTTCTGTATTAATTAGTTTGCATAATCTCCACTGCAACAGTCTTGCAAAGTTATTGTGCCTTTCAGTATACAGACCCTAAGCCATGAGTGTGTTCCACCCAGCAATGAGATGTGAACCATTTCCAGTTGTGTTTTACAGAACCTAATTTTGTCTGTTTCAACGACTTTTTCAATAGACTTTGTAAACCAACAGGTATATAGCTCACTATCTTGGGCTGCTATTATTACCCGTTCATCTATTGGTTCAAATTAAACCTCCTTAGCCATTCATGTGTCACAATTTAGTCAACGTGGTTATTCTAGGAATTTTCTATACTTGCCTTTGTATTTGGGGGCTTTCTAATTTTCTTTAATTTTATTCTGGTCTTTTACTTTATATTCTTTCTTTTTATTTATTTATTTATTTTTGTCACTTGCAGTTGCTGTCTGACTTATTTACTCCTGGTTTGGTTTCAGTTTTCACTCTTTACTGAAATGCTTCTATTAAACTAAGTAAGGATGTCATCCTAGGCTTCTTCTCTTCATACTTTAACATATTTGCTATTCTTGAATCTGATGAGGTCAGTGTACATCACCACAATTACAATCCTATACATGTAGTCAGTTTTGAGGAGGCCCATACCTCCTCAGACCAAGGAATATATAATCTTGCTATGCACTGTTTTTTTATAAATCATTGGATAAGCATGAAGCATTTTGTTTTGTTTTGTTTTCTTCTCCAACTGATTTAATGTTGTAGCCATGCCAAAGCTGTATATTAGAACAGGAAGAGAAAATCTGATTTATAGCTTGAACTTTATCTCTAGATCTCTAGGCAGTTTTCAATACTAGCTTTAGTCTTCTGAAATGTTCCTTATAAGCTTTTCTGTTATGTGTTTGTGTTTTATTGCTACCTGTTCATCTTTTCCCAAATATTTATATACTACCTCCAGTTCAAGTCCCTTTCTATCACATTTCAGACCAAGGCTGATATGTTCTTGGTGTTGCAGCTTTCCTGTTATAAATACTGCTTTTGCACATTTATCAAGATGAGATGTCATTATTATATCATCCGAGAAAGTCTGAATCCTTTGGAATTCTGATTTCAGATTGTTATCTGAAGAACTATACAATTTTACATTATCCACAAAAAGTAGATGAGATGTTTTTAAACAAGGCTGATTTCTAGAAGCTAAAGTGTAACCATAGCCTAGTCTATTAAGAAAACAACTTAATGCAGTAAGGGCAAGATACAATAGCAATGGCAACAGAGAATCACTTTGGAATACCCCCTTTGAATTATTATTCCTGGGATAATAATGTGCCCTTTGAGATGGCATAGCTGCAAAATGGTTTGCTACTGTTTCATAGCTGCCACAATGTAATTGAATTCTACACATCTGTCCATATAATACTTTATCCATGAATGTGAGTCTGTTGAATGTTTTTAATCTATTCATGCCATACTTAGATTTTTCCTTTTTTACAGCTGTCTATTATGGCTTTATTTAATAACAGAACATACTTTGTTCCATATGTCTTTTTATTACTTTTTTTGTTATATTTCTGTGATTGATTTTTTTTTCTAGTTGGCTATAAACTTTGTCTGTATCAGGTCCATTATATAATTTATATATTGTCTAAGGGCAAGCTGCTGGTTTATAGTTTTAGAATTGCTTGCAGGTTCACCCTTAAGGAGGAATGTCATCTTTCCTGTTGTTAGACAATTTTTTTGTCTATTTGGGATATGCATTTGAGTAATTTTTACTCACGGATAAATATCTGTGTAAAGATGTTAACATCTTTAGCTAGAAGTTAGGTACTGAAGCTCTACTCAGGGTTTTTCATTTAATAATAATAATAATAATAATAATAATAATAATAATAATAATAATAATACTCATTTGTTAACCAGACAGGCCCACTGTACACCCAGTCCCTTTTCAGGAGTGACCCAGGAACAATGTCTGGCTAAATGACTTACTGAAGGTCACACAGTTGGCAATCAAGCTTTTCTTAATTTTTGCCAAAATTTATACCCTTGCATGATCACTACACTCCATGAGCAAGGCCCTATTAACTATATCTAAAACTCCACAACTTTGCTGGTCTGTTGTTGTATTTAAATTATATCTCCAAAATCTGGAATTCTATCCCTGCCACCATCAAACCAACCTATCCATATTCAAAATTTTGCTAAAACAACTCTTTAAAAATACTTGACTCTGCCCTTGCAACTCTCTAGTCTAGACTACCATAGCATTTAGACAATACATTACTCCTATATGCCTCAATAAAGCAAATACTCAAAGTAAATGTTTTACTGACTTGTATTCCTTTGCCTCACTGCCACATCTACTATCTTTGCTTGCTACCTGACAAGTCTACCCCCCCCAGCAAAATTCAAACTCATACTCACTACCTTCTACATCTACTTCCACTTTACTATAACCTTTTTATGTGTGTCACCTAACAAAAACACAGACTACTCACCTTTCCTCGCCTTCTCTTTCATTTGTACTCTTATCACCTCATCTCTGCTTTCTACTCATATCTCGCACACCTCAAAGTCTGACATTTTAAATCTCACTGTATATGCCTGTTTGTCTTGTATTAAGATGTAATGATTTTATATTTTACTGATTGCAGATTTTCTTCAGTACAGCTGCCTTTTAGTTATTGTTCGCCCATATCATAACTTTAAGCTTTACATTTTTCTCTACTATATAAAATTGCCTGTTTTGTAATTGAAGGTTTTCCTCCCAGGTCTCCACTGAAAAGGTGCTATCACAGCCCATTTGGAATACCCTGGACAACATAAGAAATAAATAAATGCATCTCTGGCTGTCACTTCATTCCATTTTATATCCTATATATTAGAGCTTCTTACTATTTCTTTTAATTCTTTTATCCATTTGGCATCTATGTTATGTTCAATGGGGTCTTCATAAATGCTTCTCCAACGTTTTTTTTTTTCTTCTTTTTTGGTGTTGTTAGGGGGGGGTCTGTATCTTGAAGGTAAAGATGTTTGTAAAGTATTTGAATTAAGATCCTTTGTTGTTCAGACTCGAAAGTGACCTTGCAAACAAGAGGTGTGTAGTTCATGGAGTGTGCTAATTACACCCTGATATTCAGAAAAAGACAAATCATTTAAACACTAAAGTGGTATGATACCGATCTTAACAAATGTTAAGCACCCCCTGCTTAAGTTGTTACGGTCGGGTCTAGTGCTACACTGTAAAATCTGCCAGTATGGACTACCAAATTACAGAGGCAGAATAAAAGATTTGTTTCCGCCAACTGTCCAAACTGATAAGGTATCCCTTACCTAGAACAGCAGGAGGGACTGTATAAAACTACCTTTCTGACAATGCTTGCCAAGTGTCTAAATGCTTTACAAGTTTGAAAGCCATCAAAATGCTTAGCATTTTTTTTCTTTTTTTTACTGTAACTAATAGTATGTGAAGCAGATAAAGTTCCATGCACTACAAAGAATTATGACTGACTCTCCAAGCATAACCTACAATTATGTGTTCTCAACATGGTTGCCAAGATTCACCTCTCGAGCTTCTCTCTTGATGTGAATTTCTTGACATCCATGTATCAAACACATAAAGAATGGGTTATGATTGGCAACCTGATCATAATCCTCCATGTGTCTCAGATGTGATGGTTCAGAAAGAGATTATAGGGAGCATATATTCTGGGAATGCAAGGAGCTGCTTCAGTACAAAAATGACAACCAAATAATATGTTAAGTCTTATACTTTGAAAGGAATGTAACCCATCAGTATAGAGATGTTTTGTAGAAAAATAACATTTACTAAAGAAGTGAAAGCATTGTTATCTTTAGCATTAATGGTAGCCAAGAAATCTATGACTAGAAAATGTAAAACCAAAAACATGTCATGAATAATAGAGGTGAAAATTACTGCAAATATTAAAAATAAGGAACCGAGAACTACTAGAGATCAGAAAGAGAACTTCATAGTAATAAAATGAACTGTATAGGATGCTGCATTTGAATTTGAGTTTGAAGAGGATGCTGAATTGGAACAAAGTACCTATGATTCATATCTATGTAGTAAAAGAGGCTCAAATAATAGGTGAGCAGTCGCAGATCTAGTTGTAGAGTGTAAACAAATTAATAAGGTCACTACTTAATTGCTGATCTCAAATTAGACTGTAAATAGTTAATTTGTATGTTTAACAGTGTTTTGTTGAATTAGCAGTGTTAATTCAAATGTGGGATTAAGACTGAATAGAACAGCTGATTGTAATACTTGGATATGAATAATTTATGGCAAGTTATTGATACCTGAATGTAAGCACTGACTGTTTCACACAAGCCTGTTTTATTAGTATTGTACAAACATATAATGATAAAAGGTTTGTATTAGCAATCAGTGGAGGAGTAAGTGAACCGTGCATGTGGATTGCACAGTATGTTTACCGAAAAGGTTATTAATATACTACATACGCTGCTCAAAGAAAGATCCTTTGGCATTCAAGGGGAAGAAGGGATGCTGTATAAAATGTCACAGACATCTATATAAGACATATCCATAAAAATGTAGATTTATAGATTAGTACTAGACTAACTGCCCTTGTGAGCCATTTTAAGCCTAGACAATTATCCCTTGTGAGACTCAAACCCTGCACCTTGTGTTTGTAAGGCAAACACCTCAACCATTAGGCCACCCTCCCAACCCAGGTTAAGAAGAAGAGCAACTAGAACTGTCACACCAGTCCTTACAAAGAAAATAGAGGCAGTGGGAACTGACACTAAAGAGTTGCAGAGAGACAGAGAGAGGGAGAGACCAACTGAGTTGTATCCCCAAGAAAAGCTGCACTATAGCAAGAACTACCACAAAAGGAAAATCAGGTGTCCATTTTACTAAGAGTAAATGCTGTTGTGGTATACAGGAATGCACTGCTATATATGTCCTGCCAACTTAAAGCATTTATGTTAATATCAGAGCTCAGGTTTTAAATCCTGTGTTACTGGCACCAATTCATATGTGACAGACATTGACAATGGTCTCTTAATTAGCACTGCTGTTACCAATTGACATGTGATTACAAAGGTAATTGGCCTCAAGAGTACAATGCTGCATCAGGTTATGATTAACACCTGACCCAGCCAAATAAACCTCACGTTGAACAACAACGGTGCTCTGGTAGATTAATCAGGTCTATATTAGAAGACCAAATGTTTAGGTGATCAAACACCTAAATATCGATCTTCTAATATCGAAAGCAAAAAAACGGTGAACAGCCGATTTAACGCAGGGAAAGATTCCCCTTGGCCATTCACCAGAGTTTGCTATTTCCCTACTGTTGAGTGATCTTGGAGTTGGTATATTTAGTTAGGGGGGTGTGGGGGGCTGTGCCCCCCACTTAATTTAGATGTAAAGTAATGTTTTTTGTATTCTGGCAGAGGGATGTGTTTCCCTGGGACGTTCGACATTGTGCGGGTCGATATTAGAAGATCGATGTTTAGGTGTTCGATCACCTAAACAGTCGGTCTTCTAATATAGAACTGATTAATCTCACAAATACCTCTCAACCTCTTGATGCAAGAAGTCTGGACAAAGCCTGACAAAATGGAGGGACAAAGGCCCCAAAATAGGGACGTATTCTAAATATTGCTCTTATAAATGTAGAAAGTTGCTAGAGTAACATGGTTTGTTTAAACATGCATTTTCTGAAGGATTTGAAGTCTGAAACCTCAAATGTATGTCATTATTTAGTGACTGCAGTCCTCAGATCATCCCAGTAATTTGCCAGAAAACCACAAATTTTATGAGGAACAGACAAAAATTGAGACAAAAATGTGGGCATTCTTTGAAAATCTGGACATTTGAGAGGTATGATCTCACATTTCTCAAAACCCAAGGCCCTTCAGCACAGTCTTACCACCAATACCTGGCAGCATTTTGCACATATGGAGTGCCAGTACCCTACCTTGGCCTTATGGTAGTGCTTCCACCACTCTTAAAATGAGCCACGTCATTTAGCAGCTATTGCTAAAACAATCACTCTTCAAAAGATGGATGCCAGTAACTAATGTTGTACCAGTTTTGTAGCTATAACCTTATTAACTAATAAACTACTGGCCACAAGCTTTTGTAGTTGAATAATGCAATTTTTTTAACAGAAAGTAGGCAATTGAGTTAAACTATGCAAATGTATATATGTTTGCACAAGGTAAAATCAAAGGTTTTAAATATACAGCAACAATATACAGAAAAACACTAACTACAGCTAAATGATCTTATACCTATAACTAAATGGATATTACTGTAGTCTAACTTACACTGATTTTATATAAGCTTTCAGCAGTTGCAAGTGTCATACAAGCAAAATATAGATGATTAAGCTCACTGACTCTGGAAAACAGACTGCATTATCTTTATTGTGCTGTTTATTGCAAATATCCATGCAAAGATCCTTTACTGCTGCTAGGCATGTTGAAAACGTCCATCAAGTCCATTATACCCACAAATAGGAAAGCACAATGCACTGATTCAGCATTTCCTACAGTTTAGACATTTTACACCAACATAGATTTTTGTTTTCTTAAAACTGAGGCTTATAACACATGGGGTACCATTCCAAATAAGGCAATGCAGCTTTTGACAGAGTGGTGTGTGTGTGTGTGTGTGTGTGTGTGTGTGTGTGTGTGTGTGTGTGTGTGTGTGTGTGTGTGTGTGTGTGTGCGAGTGTGCATGTGTGCGTGTGTGCGTGTGTGTGTGTGTGTGTGTGTGTGTGTGTGTGTGTGTGTGTGTGTGTGTGTGTGTGTGTAAAAACAAGTTCAATTTAGCTCACACTGCAGCTACATCTTTATGGAAAGAATAACTATAAATTTTACACTTCTTTTCCAGAGATTACATTTTATATTATTTTACTAAATAAAGAGAAGCAGACTGTTATGGGACAAGACTAGCTTATTAAAATGTATATTAATTTCAGTTTATTAATTATGCTATAATATGATTGTTAAAAAAGCAAATATAATTTGTATGCAGGGCTGGGAAAAATACAGCTTCATAAGCTACAGTATTACTGTTTGTTAAACTGCATTATTTTAGTATGTAAGAAGACAGAATAGTATGTATTGCATGAAGTCAAGGCATGTAGTTATTACAAAAGGAATTTGTTAGCCTGACTCCTCCAGGCTATGAGTGCGTTGTTGCTAAGGCAAAGTTCCTGTAATCATGGCTGCACAGGTAAAAACCACACTCTCCAAATCCAAGAACACAGCATCCATGGGACCTGACAACATCCCAGGCTGCATTCTACATGAACTACAGAATGAACTGGCACCCCAACTAAGCACCATGTTCAATCATAGCTTCACCTCAGGCTTTGTGCCCACTGAATGGTACACACTGACGGTTATCCCACTTCACAAAGGGGGAGCGACCACGAACCCCAGGAACTACCGCTCCATTAGCCTAATGATCCTGATCTGCAAGGCCATGGAACGTATCATCATGGAACTTATAAACAAAGACATTGGTAATCTCCAAACTCTGGACCCCACCCAGTTTGGGTTGTAAAAAGCACATCATGTCTCCTAAACCTGATAGACTTCTTTGAAGCAGTCACCAAGGCCGTAGACAAGGGTAAGGTGGTTCACACAGCCTATCTAGATCTCGCCAAGGCTTTTGACACCATCCCCCACTCTGGAATTATAGATAAACTCACTAAACTAGGTATAAATCCCTATGTCACAAGATGGGTTGCCAACTGGCTCACTGACAGAACCCACACTGTGAAAGTAGCAGACTCCAAATCTGACTTCAGACCAGTGACAAATGGAGTACCACAGGGTTCAGTCCTGGGTCCTCTCCTGTTTGGTATCTACTTTTCTGAAGTACAGGCTAACACAGAAGGTCTTTGACTAACAAAGTTCGCAGATGACTGCAAACTAGGAGCCATAACTGAAACTCCAAATGATGGGGACATCCTACAAAAGGGCCTCACTGAGACAGATACCTGGTGTCAAAGCCATGGCCTCAAGCTCAATGCCAAAAAGTGCATTGTCATCCCCTTTGGTAAAAACTCTGTACCCATGAGCTACCACATAGGTGGTAGTCTACTTAACACTGAAAGTGTGATAAGAGACCTTGGGACACAGGTGGACAGTAGTCTCTCCTTTGATAATCACATCACCACAGTAGTCAGGAAATCCTTCTCCATGGCACACCTCATCACAAAAGGTTTCTCATCCAGGAAAAACGAGGTTATTGTTCCCCTCTACACTTCCTCATTAGACTCATTATAGAGTACAATGCTCCTTTTGGTACGTACCTCACAAGGCATCTACAACAACTGGAAGGGCTGTGGAAATACCTCACAAAGAGGTTACCGGCCTCAAACAGATGCCCTACACAGACCATCTCACAAAACTCCAGCTTTACTCCATTGCATATTGCCTACTCAGAGGCAATCTTTGCCTAAATACAAAGCTATGTCAAACCCAGAGCTGTTGGACATGCTCCACTTAAAGAAATCCCAATCCCTCAGAGCTACATGTTCTAGGGACCTAAACCTTGTCACCACAATAAACAGAACATGCTGGAGGGATAGATTCCTGTCCCAGAGACTTCCCATACTGTGGAACAAACTACCTATCTATATCAAACAAAGCTCCTCATTAGCACTCTTCAAGAAAAATCTTGATGATTGGATGGGAAATAGTAAATTCATCCCGGGGATCACCTTTGTGGCTCTGCTCGACAGGGGCACAGGAAAATAATTTTCTTGGGTGGTGAAAGCCAGAGTACCTTTTTGGCTAGGCTTGTATGGACCCTAGGGCTGATAGCCTAGTACCTACCTATGAACCTATGAAACATTCAAGGTTATAAACAAGACCCCTTGGAAGCAAGTGGATCATGTATAGAAAGGTGTTCACGTGAAGTCTGAGGTGAAAATCACAAGGAATGAGGACATTTGCAGAGTTTTTCATTTGTCAGAATAACTGTAATGTAATGAGACTGCATGACCAGGTTAGATAAGAAAATGTATAAAAATACAGTTTTTCTATGTAAAGTGAGAATGCTTCATCAAGGTCTATGAAGAGTTACTCCCAGCGCTGTAAAAATAAAATTTCTGTTTGCACATCCTGAAGTGTTGTTCCTGACTGAAGGCATATAAGGTAATGTTATTTATTTATGACTTTAACAATTTGGTGCTGTGACTCGGATCTGAACTTTGGTATTGCTGCAGGGCAGTTCTGGAATAGGTCCCATCACAGATTTTCTGTGAATTCTACACTGCCTTCTGTGGAATAGTCAGAGACTCAGATGTGCAGATATTCAGGGTGTGCAAACATACTAGCCTTGGCAGGGAAATTGTTTTGTAAGGGGAAAGGGTTGGTTTGTGTTTTTTTTTTTCTTTCTTTTTTAGACATTTTTTTTCAAAATGTAAGTGCATGACTGTATTTGTAGTATAAGTGCATGGCTGTGTTTTTGTTTGACTGAGTTGTTTGTAAGGTATACAAGTAATAGCGGGAGGACCCCACAGCAAATGAGTATAGTAAATGTATGTGCACATACAGTAAAAGACAAATTAACACAAGGAGGTACCTTGTGTTGAGGGCGGTACCCTCAGGATAGAAAGGTAAGAAGCATGAGAGATGTTTTTATTCTGTTAATGTATAAATGTATGAGAGGAAAAAAAGAAAAGGTTAAAAGTTAAAAATAAAGTTAAAACAAGTTCATGAGCCCATAGCATGATTGGGACGTAGACTATATACTGTTAAAACAAATTCATGAGCCTACCGCATGATACGACATAGAGGTATGCGTTGTTAAAATAAATTCATGAGCCCAAAGCATGCTGGGACTTAGTGTGATTGTGGGAAAGTACCCTCAGAGGCTCCAAAAGAGTGGTCAGTTCTGGACACAGTATTTATCTGCTCTGTTATCCCGACTGGAATGCTGAAGCTGTAACTTTTGAGCTTGCACAGGGATGAAAGCAAGGGAGTGTTGTGGAAAAGCCTCTCCTTTGTTGCTGCATGCCAACAGACTTCCTACCTTTCCCTCCCTGTATGGTGTGTGGATTACTACAGTTATTTTCTGTCTTTGGAACTGCCAGGATACAGGAGTTGTAAGGTAAGCCTAACATTTTTATTACTGATTTATAAAATAAGAAAAATGGGAGCAAAGATAAGCAAGCAAGATCAAATCCCTGAAAAGGGAACACCTGCATATTTTATGTATTTTAACTGTGGGAAGGCAAGTTGTGAATACTTGCATAACTGGTTTCAGCTTACTAAGAATTGTGCTGGTGGGGGTATTTCCATTAAATGGAACTTATGCTAAGACTAAATTGCTGACATTGAAAGGTATTTTGAAAGAAAAGAAAAGCAAAGTAAGTGGGGAACAAATGACAGCAATTTATACTTGGTACAGTGAAGCACTTAATAGGCAAAAGGAGTCAGCATTAAGAGGTTTGCAGGATGTAAATAACAAATTGTTGCAGCAAGTAAAATAGGTTAAAAAGACAGTACTGACTAGTAAAAAGGATCCTGTCTTAGCATATCTGGAATAAACTGAGGATGGACAAGAAGCAGAAACTTACTGAAGAGGATAATAATCCTCAAGTAGCTACTGCACCCCCGGGTCTATATTGCAAGCTCGAAAGCCCTAATAAGCGAATACAAAAATGGCGACACATATTATGTGAACCACGAATACACTGAATGCCCTAAACTGCGAAATTCAAAAGCTTGAACAGTCACACTTGTCCCACCTCACCGCCTGCTACATACTACCTACCCAAACAAACTAAACAAACACATACATACACCAACCAAAACCCTACTTCTAACCCTAAACTAAACCCTACTTCTAACCCTACACTACATCTTGCATATACCACCATCTATGCACTTACCTTAACCCGCACCCTAACCCTATGGTCCGTAACTATCGCACATTTACCTTAACAAGCTATACCCAAACAAAATAAATAATCCACACACATACACGTAACAAAACCCTACAGCTAACCCTACACTAAATCTCACATACATTACCATCTATACACTTACCTTAACCCGCACCCTAACCCTAAGGTCCGTAACTATCGCACACTTACCTTATGGAGCTATACCACAGAAGGGCCAACCATGACGATTTGACGTTTCAGATTTCATGCTTCAGGACGATCGATGTTTACGTGGTTCGATGGAGATGTGTCGGCGTTTATGTATTCGCGCAAGTGCATCTTCGAGGATGTAATAGGGAACTGCACCCCCACCTCCATATGCACCAGTATGGGTACCTCCTGTACAACACTCTGTTATTTCTCAGACCCCCTACTTTTCAGTCTACTGTCCATTGGACACCTAGCTCACGTAATACTGGTACATCTCAGACTGGTTCCCTTGTTCAATCTTCATCTTTTGAACAGGTATCTGCAGTCGAGGGGGGTTCTTCTTCCTATCCTTCTCAGATAGCTTCTACTTCCCCAACAGGGGCATTAGTATTTGACACTGCTGTATCTCACCATACACGCTCACATGACAGGGTACAACAAGAGATTACAACCTCTGGAGAGGATCTATTAGCACCTCTCATAAAAATGTTGGGGGTCAACAATAGGGTACTTATTCATCGTCCTTGGACCCCTGTTGATTTGCATACTATGTCTAAATATTTTCCAGATATTAGAGAACATCCATTAAAATTCAAAGAAGAATTAAAAACTATAATAGAATGTTACAATCCTCCTTTGATGGATTTAAATCAACTGCTGAGGGTAGTTACTCCAGATGAAATAAGAAAGCAGTTACTGGAAAAGGCTGAAATAACAGATTTCATTCTCATAGGGAATGCATTAACAGATAAACGAACTGCATTGTTAAACAAGATTACGGATGAGTATCAAGTTAGGAATGACTGCTTTAAAATACAGGCATGTAAACAAAATAAAAGGAAAGCCCCTGCAGACTATTTGAGTTGTCTTAAAACAGTATTTGCTAGACATTCAGGAATACCAGACCCAGAAGAGCAAACTAAGCCAGCTATTGCAGCAGCCTTTATGCAGGGTCTGCAAGCCCCTGTACAAAATCAAATAAAGCAGGTGCTCATATAAACTGGCAAGGAAAGGGCTTTGGGGTCTTTATTAAGAGCTGCAAATCACTGTACAGAGTATCAGGAAAAACAAAGGAAGGATACTGAGAATAAGCTGTTAACTTTACAAATCAGGCAGCTGGAAAACCCAAGGGGTTGAGGTAGAATCAGGGGAAGGGGTAGAGAAATTGCTAAAGGATTTAGCAAAAGTGCTGGTGGAGGGGAACAAGGTACAGCTGGTTGGCAACAATGAGGTGTCAGTGCTCCTCCGGCTTCATCTAACAAATCTTGCTTTAATTGTGGAGAAGCAGGACATTGGAGAGGGGAGTGCCCACACAGGCAAATGCAAAGCGTCAAAGACACTTGGACTGAGTGGCAACCAAATTACAATAATGCAGTTTTTCCTCCACCACCTCCTCAGATTGGAAGGAGTCAGAAAGCTCCATACTGACTAGGTCAAGGAAATAATACAGAAGTGAATCTTAACCCCCTACTGCCAATAGATCAAAATGGGCCCTACGTTAAGATGAAAATAAATTCAAAGAAAACCCCATTTCTGGTGGACACTGGAGCCACTAGGTCAGTGTTAAAAATTACTTCAGATAGTCAAATACCAGTATCAGAGCATAAAGTAAAGGCAGTTGGAGTAACACATACTACAGTTACATATCCTGTTTCAAAATCCAGCCCCATTTCTTTAGGTCCAATTGAAGAAAATCATTCTTTTCTTTTGAGTACTACTGCACCAGTAAACCTACCAGGAAGTGATTTGTTATGTAAGCTGCGTTGTACTATTTACTGTACTCCAGAAGGGGTGTATCTAAATGTTCCAACAGAATCAGAGGGGGAAATATTGGCAGTTTTAGCAGAAGCTGAGAAACAGCTTACTGGAAGCATACAGGCAGATGGAGAATTACTACAGCAGGTTCCTGTCAACTTGTGGGCTAAGCATGCAAATGAAGTAGGTATACTGAAATCAGCAGAATCAGTAAAAATAAAATTAAATCCATCAAAACCTCTCCCTAGAGTTATACAATATCCACTAAAGCCGGAAGCAGAGCAGGGAATCAAACCTGTAATTCAGTCTCTGATACAGCAAGGAATAATAATACCAGCTAAAAGCCCTTGTAATACTACTTTTCCAGCGAAAAAGCCAGGATAGGATAGTTATAGATTTGTACAAGACTTAAGGGGCTATAAATAATGCAGTACTACCTACTTTTCCTGTTGTTCCAAATGCAGCAACAATACTGAGTTGCATACCACCTACAGCTAGTTACTTTTCTGTAATAGATTTATGTTCAGCATTCTTTTCTATACCTGGGAGGCCATGGTGGTGCAGCGGTTAGCATTGCCACCTCACAGCAAGAGGTTCTCCAGTTCAATCCTCAGCTGGGGTGCCTTCTGTGCAGAGTCTGCATGTCCTCCCTGTGGTCACGTGGGTTTCCTCCAGGTGCTCCAGTTTCCTCCCACATCCCAAAGACATGCTGTAGATGGATTGGACACTCCAAATTGGCCCTAGGAGTGAGTGTGTGCCTTCTGTGGAAGGTTGGGTGCTAGGCTGGAAACTCAACACCATAAAACTCCACTGCCAATCATGAGTGGACAGATGATCCTCTGTAGTGACCCCTAACTGGGAAAAGCCAAAAGAAGAAGAAGAAGATTCTTTTCTATACCTATTCACCCTGACAGTCAGTTTCTATTTGCTCTCACTTATCAGGGACAGCAATATACGTGGACATGGTTGCCACAAGAATATACTGAATCTCCTTCGTTATTTTCTTAAATTCTAAAAAATGATTTAGAGAATGTGACATTTCTGGGTGGGTCTGTGTTAGTACAATCTGTAGATGATTTACTAATAGCATCAAACTTCTTTCAGCAATGTCAGCAGGATACCTTGCACCTTCTGACTATCCTTGCAGAGAAGGAACACAAAGTGTCCTGAGAAAACCTACAACTGTGGTCATCTCAGGTATGTTATCTTGGTCATTTAATATCCCAGGGTAGCAGGCAAGTGTTACCTTCTCGTATTGATGCAATATCTAAGGCCCCACATCCAACTACTCAGAGGCAGCTTAGGTCTTTCCTAGGTGTAACAGGATACTGTAGACAGTAGATCCCTAACTATGCAGAAATTGCCAAACCTTTGACATATTTTTTAAAGCAGGATACACCAGAGCCTCTTCTTTGGAATAGTGAAGAGGAAAATTCATTTCATAGCTTGAAGCAACCTTTAGCTACTGCTCCAGCTTTGGGGTTACCAAATTATAATAAACCATTTATTTTATTAAGTTATGAAAGAAATGGATTTGCTCAAGGAGTACTTGCACAAAAACATGGGGACAGCTGTCGTCCATTGGCTTATTACAGCACAGCACTTAATTCTGTTGCAAAAGGGTTTCCACCTTGTTTAAGGGCAGTTGCTGCTGCTGCCATTCTAGTTAATCTGGCACAATTGTTGGTGCTTGGGCATGATCTCACAGTAGCTGTCCCTCATTCTGTATCATCTCTTTTGATTAAAATGAAACCTCATCCACTCTCAACTGCACGTCTAACTAGATATGAACTTGCACTTCTTTCTGATCCATCTATTTCTCTGATCTGCTGTCCTGTTCTAAATCCTGCATCTCTGTTGCCTACTGCTGAGAATGGTGAAGAGCATGATTGTGTGCATGTAACTATTTCCTTTCTCCTAGGGAGGACTTAAAGGACACTCCTATACCCAATGCTGACATGCATCTGTTCGTGGATGGCTCCTGTGGAAAAGATCAAACAAAAAAGTTGATCTTGGGAATAGCAGTCTGCACCGAAAAGACAATATTGTTGCAACAAAGATTAGAGGGTGTTCACTTTGCTCAAATAGCTGAGCTAATGGCTTTGCAAAAAGCCTATTAGTTAGCCAAAGATAAGGTGGCCAATATTTTTACAGACAGCCGTTATGCTTTCGGGGTTGTACATGACTTTGGGCAACTTTGGGGAGAGAGAGAGAGAGAGAGAGAGAGAGAGAAAGGGTTTTTAACCTCTTCAGGAAATCAAATTAAAAATTCAGGGTACATAAAATCATTGTTAGATGCACTTTTATTACCTAAAAAGCTGTCTGTAATCAAATGTTGTGCACATCAAAAGGGACAGAATGGTGTTATCAAAGGTAGTAATTTGGCAGACCAAGCTGCTAAACAAGCAGTAGTAAACTGTTGTAAACATCTTTGTATGTTAACAATAACAAACTGCAACAGAAATGATGTTTGATTTTACAAAGTTGTCAGCCTTTCAAGCTGAAACATCACAGGGAGAAGTTCTGAGGTGGCTCAAGGATGGATGTAGAAAATCCTCTGACACCATATGGCGACATCCGGATGGCCGACTGGTGGCGCATGCCTCTTTGCTACCTTACCTATTAAAGGCATATCATCTACCAGCCAATACAGGTAAGACAGCTTTATTTAATCAAATTACCTGAAGTTGGTATGCCCTTCATGTCTCCTCTTTGATACTTCAGTATGTACAAAATTGTAGTATTTGTTTGGAATATAACATAAGCAAACATGCCAACAGCAAATCTGCATGTTTACCACCACTCTGGGGACCTTTTGTTAATATACAGCTGGATTTCATCTAGATGCCTAAGACTAATAATTTACAATTTATTTTGGTGGTAGTGTGTATGTTCTCAGCATGGGTGAAAGCTTACCCATGTCGCAAAGCTGATGCAGTCACAGTTATTAAATAATTATCTGATAACATACCAAAATTCCGTATTCCCAGCATTGTTAACAGTGACCAGGGAACTTATTTTAATAATAATCTGTTTAAAGAGTTATGTAAAGCTTTTAATACTAACTTGAGCCTTCACTGTCCCAACCATCCCCAGTCATCTGGATTAGTGGAAAGGGTAAACAGGACCCTTAAAAATAAAATTTCTAAGATTTGTGCTGAAACCCACTTAAAGTGGCCCAAAGCCCTTCCCTTAGCATTGATGAGTATGAGGGTCTCACTGAATGCCACCAGAAAATTGAGTCCATATGAAATATTAATGGGAAGACCCATGGCCCTTCCAGCTACCCCTCCAGTGGGAAATGCCGATTTAACTTTGTCAGATGATGCTATGATTTCTTATTGTACGAGACTCCTCAAAATTGTGGAGCAATATCATGGAACAGTAAGAACAGCATTACGAAAGCCTCCTGACCAACCCTGTCATCAACTACAACCGGGTGATTTGGTGTATGTAAAAATTTTTCAAAAAAACCTGCCTGAGCCCGAGGTGGAAGGGGCCTTTTCTGGTCCTGCTCACCATTTTGACTGTAATTTGCTGTGCAGGACTACCAACATGGATGCATTCATTTCATTGCAAGAAAACCTGTCATGTTGGGACCCCAAATGAATCATTGCGGCCAACAGAGGGAGATCAAGGTGTGACAGATAAATCATCTGCCCAGTAAGAAGGTCAACTTCAATAGCAGTCCATAATGAATCCAGTGACAACAGATACTTTTGCTTTGTTTCTGCTGCTGTTCCCTTCTATAAACTGGTCAAGAGAAAACAGTTTCTTGCTGGTCCTTTGGCAATATGCCAAAAATCTAAACAAAACAAATTGCTGGATATGTTCACATATACCTCATCATTCTAAGGCAGAGATTCCTATAATTTCCATCACTGCATCACAGGTGTCATTTGAAAAGGACCTTATTGACATCAGCTTAACCTGGCATAATGTAACTGATTTTTCAAAGGTTGTGTCTCTTCATCTTGCAACCAGACATCATGGAGACACATGTTGTGCCAGAAATGGGACTGTACCAGTAGGGAAAAGCAAATGTAATGACACCAGGCATGAATGTTTGTTAGACTCTTTGCACTTAAAAAGCTATGACTGGGGGTGTGGCATGGGCATAAGTGACCGTTACTACATCTGTGATAATTGTGCCTACCCCTGGTTGCCTACAAACTGGTCTGAATGTTGCTTTGTCGGCTATATCACTCCTGCTATTCAACATTTTAAACACCCACCAGAAGGTAAACTGAGAAATAAGTGAGCAATCCACTGGGCAGAGCAAATATTTTCAATTTTTAAATCCTGGGTATGGAGTGCAAAGGACAATGCTTGAAATCACTATGCTTGCTCAAATTCTACAAGAGATGGCCAATGAAACTTCACATCACATCAGGATGGCAAATCAAGAAATGACTAAAATGCGAACTGTGGTGCTGCAGAATTGAATGGCACTTCATACAATGCTTGCTGCAAAAGGGGGGCGGGGTCATGTGCCCTCATAGGGAGTTGCTGCTGTTCATATATTAGTGACTATCATGATGAACAGAAAAAAACTTGCAAATTTCATGAAACAAAGGGCCAAAGATTTGGACAGCACATCCAAAAATTGGACACATTTTGGATGGTTGGGCAGTATTTTTGGTAAACCTGGGAACTAGCATAATCCAGGGTATTGTCATTGTACTTTTTATTGTATTTGTAATCATTTTGGCATTTTCTATTCTAATGGCTGTGATTACAAGATGTTTGACCTCACCTGCACATGAAATGCCAGTGCATGCACAAATAAATGACAGTTCCAATTTGACAGAAATTGATGATGCATATTATGATGCACAGGCGTATTTTATCAAGTTAAAAAAATAAAAATATAATTATATGTATGGTATGACACTAATAGTGTCAGAGGGAGGAAACTGTTATGGGACAAGACCAGCTTATTCAAATATATATTAATTTCAGTTTATTAATGATGCTATAGTATGATTGTTAAAAAAGCAAATATAATTTATATGCAGGGCTGGGAAAATACAGTTTCATAAGCTACAGTATTACTGTTTCTTAAACTTAATTCTTATAGTATGTAATAAGAGAGAATAGTACGTATTGCATGAAGTCAAGGCATGTAGTTATTGCATAAGGAATTTGTTAGCCTGACTCCTCCAGGCTAGAAGTGCATTGTTTCTAGGGCAGGTTTGAAACATAATGGGTCAGAATCAAGACCCCCTGGAAGCAGGTGGATCATGTACAGAAAGGTGTTTACATGAAGTCCGAGGTGAAAATCACGAGGGATGAGGACATTTGCAAAATGTTTCATTTGTCAGAATAACTGTAATGTAATGAGGCTGCATGACCAGGTTAGATAAAAAAAATGTATAAAAATACAGTTTTTCTATGTAAAGTGAAAATGCTTCATCAAGGGCTATGAAGACTGACTCCCAGCTCTGTAAAAATAAAATTTCTGTTTGTACATCCTGCAGTGTTGTTCCTGACTGAAGGTGTATAAGGCAAATTCTTAATGTTATTTATTTATGATTAACAAGACCTTATACAGCTCTTCACAGTTGGCGAGGCACTTTTTTAAAAATTTTCTTTAAAGAAAATGCCCAGGATTCAGTATAATTCCAGCAGAAGTGAGTAATGGGCTAAGACAAGCCAGGTATTCTTAAATGCCAAATGAGATGTCCTTGGCTTTTGCAGTAAAATGAATACTTTTTCTTACTTTTATGCATCTTGTTCCTATCATAGCTTGGAGTTAAACTGTTAGCATAGCCATATTTTTTTTGTATCTTTGTCTATAGCTTGATTAGTGTCTTGATTTTTTAAAGATAGTTGTCATATATGAGCAATTCCCCTGAAGTTAACATTGTTTTAAGAATTAAAATCCACTTCCTACCCTATACTTTCTAAAGGTATGCCCTCTAAAGTGATACTGCCCATTTTCAGTATGGTAGTACTCATTTCATGACTGTTATAAAATCCTCCATAGTCTAACATGAATTCTCACTCTATCTGCTGCTGTCATAGGCTTCCTTACTTACACTGTCTCCAATACAATATGTGTTATCCAGTCTGTTCATCCTTCAGTCATGGGAAGGTATCTAAAAAAGTAATGGCTTAGCTTTATGATCCATTATCTTACTTATATGTTCCTTCCCCTCATCTTATGTGTCCTTGTTCTACCTGGATAGAACTTCTATACTCTCTTCATGAGAACTGGCCACATCTAACTTGGCTGGCTTTCTTCTCCTTCTTCTCTTTCTACCTTTCTTTCTTTCTTAGTGGGGTCTCACTCCCATTACTTCATTTGTTCAGCCTATTTCATAAGCTAAATATCATATGCACTCCATTGCTACAATGTTATGTTTTTAAAATCTCTGTCCATATACATTTTCATGTTTTCTTCTATTTTCTTTGTCTTGCCAACCATAATAGCACTCCTTCTTCTCTTCACCCCTCCATTGCATTTAACAAGTCCTGCACTTTCTCTTTATCATCTTTCCATTCTCTGTCATATACTTGTACTTTTGTGAGTCCAAATTGATTGTAATAGAAAAGATCTAAATGCAGCATCACCTAGCATTCATACTACTGCTAATACATTATTGTAGTGGCATTTTATGCTTTCAAATATGTTTTGATTTTTGTCCCTGCACTACATTCCCTTCCTAGTATGATAGATATGAAAGCAAATGCATGTTTAACTCAGCATTAAAAATTTATTGAAAAACCGGTGAAGAAGGGTTTCCAAGATGGCTGCATACTGATCAACAGCTTAACTGCAGCTCTGCCAGTGTGAAAAAAGAAACTGGCCAGGAATTCTGTTAATTTTATTAAATTCAGTTACTGACTAGTAAGTACACTGCCTAGATGCCAGCAAAGAAGAAATTAAGAGAGTCTGAATGAAATACAACTAGAAAAGGTGAAGAGAAAACAATGAGTGGGAAGAGTCCTGCAGCTGTTCAACAAAAACCAGTTTAGGCTCCAGCTTTGGTACAAGGCATGGCTTTCAGTAATCTAGAGTAAAAAATAAGACAAATGTGCTCAGAGCTGATTAAAATAAATGACATGTTGAAGGAGAACATCAATTCAAATAACAAAAGTTATTTTAATTAACAACCCTGTCTGCTATCTTCCCTTGTCTAGTTATGCTATTACTATGCTGACACACTTCCTTATCGATCATATACCTTCTGTCCTATATCCCTCCTAAAACCACTGTCCTAACATTTTTTTCTCTTACAGCTGCTGTTTGCAATTCCCCAATGAGCACACCTAACTAACCCTGCTTAACTGGATCACCCACCCCGTTGCAGCATCCTTGTGGCAAGAAATACAAGTGTTCATCTCACCTACAGGGCAACTATTAGTTTCATTAATCTTCCTGCTGTACTAGGCAAGTTTCTGTAGTGAAACACTTTAATGCTTATTTGTCAAGTGGCACTCTCACTAACTCAATCAAATAGTGTTGGACTCCTCTACCCTTTCTCCTGAACTTTCTCCCTCCATTCATCTCTATTTTTAGCAACTAATATCAAGAGCTGCAAAACTATAGAGAACTAATAAAGCAGCATGTGTTAGGTTGCTATTACATGCATAAGTTTCTTACCTCTAGGAATTGCCTACTCTTAACTGCTCCACTGTCTTGAGGCACACATTGTTAACTGATTCTTTCTACTGTGGTCTGGCAAGCTGCCTCAAGGTTTCTTCTTCCGCTCCATTCGCCCTCGCTATGCTTGGGCTCACTTCGCTCCCTTACCCTACACCCATTCCCACCCACCCCCACATTGATTACATTTATACCTTCCATAAGCTCACCACTTTTCCTGTCTAACCCCCAATCAACACCCAGGCACCTGCACCAGTATCCTCCCATTTCACTCCAGCCTAATTATCTTTCTTGTTAATATTTTCCCTTCCTGAATCTTCCTCATTCTTCTCCTTAACTATAGTACTACAACCTTTTCCTAACAAACTATACATCAAAACCCTGTATTACCTTAATCTCCCTTACCTCCATTCTTCTTTTCCTATCCCACACCACCTCCCTACTTGCTATATTCCACTCCCCAACTTCAATATATTCCACATCAACCATTGCACCCCTCACTAATACCAATAGTTTCTCTGACATCTCACCCTTAATTTTGTAGAATATGAACAGTCAAAGCATGTGTTTCAGGGAATTGAGTATGTGACAGTCTATATGTATTAAAATGTACTGTGTACTGTGAACTTTGAATGAACTCTGAGCAACGAAAAAATACTGAAAAACAAGAGTCTACCTGAAAGCAAGAAATGTGCCTTTTATGGAAGTGCATCCGATTTCTTTCTCTGCCCAGAGATATGATGATGTGAATTGTCTTATGTTTACGGGTAAACCTTTGATTAGTAAATTGCCCTGTATAATGATCTAATTGGTTCATTTTTATATTTTTGTACTTTCAGCAATATCACCAGTATATAAACTTTTTTATTCCTTTGTTCTGGGAGTCTCCCTGGTGCTTTCCATGAGGCTCCTGCACGTGTGTACTGTAGACAATAAAAACCACTGAAAGAGAGAAAGAACTATTTGTCTTCATTTTCAAAGTAATTGTGTAACGTAACAATTGGTGCCGTTTACTCATATCTGAATTGAGAACAAGCTGCAGCAGTCAGGAAGTGGATGAAATACTGCTAATGAAAGGGCCCATAACAGACTTTTCTGTTTCTGCAGTGTTTCTTTCATCTCTCTGTATTTGCCTGCCTTAAAGATTTGAAATTTTTTTTTATGCAGAAAATGATATGATTTCACTCATTCAGTTGTTTTGAGGTAAGTGGCATGCATTTCTCTCCTGCTATTGAATGTGCAGTATGAGTGTGGGTTAATACGGAAATACTGGCGACATACGTATGAAAGGAGGAATGATAGTGGGGTAACAAGACGTTTATATAACACCTTAGCTAAACCTGTGTTAAACAAGTATAGCTTATTGAGTGGAAATGGGAGCGAGTGTGGGAAAAATAAGTGAGCCAGAAAGAGGTACACCAGCTGGTTATATGTTTTATCATGTGTCCCGGGACAGTTGCATGTTTTTAAATCAGTGGATCGCCCTTACTAAAAATGACGGTGACCTTGCTTTTCCCGAAAATGGTAGTTTTAATAAAGATATATTGACCAATTTGCAAAAGAAATTAAAAAAGAAAGGAAGAAAACCAGGGTTGTACTGGGCAGCTTTTAATGATTGTATGTGTGAAGCTAAAGAAAGGGAAAAGGACTCGGTCATCAGTAGTCTTAAGGACAATCAAAAGAAACTAAAAGAGCAGATAAAGGAACTGCGGCATACTGCGAGTAATCTAGATGTAGCAAGCAGTGGCAGCTTAAAGGAACCACCCTTTAAGGGATTATATCCTGTACAAGAATTAAGTAAATTACAAATAACTGAATCATCTGAGGATGATAACCCCTGGTTCCCCCCACCCCCTATGGCTCCTCCACCACAATATCAGCCTTCACAGGTTCAAGATGGAGCAGTGAGCTCCACAACATAGGGCAAAGGCCGGCGAGGAGAAGAGCAGACCGCACCCGACTCTGGAAGCGGAGATGGGGCGATGGGAGGTCAGCCTAGCAGACTGCTTATAGAACAACCTGACCAAACAGATACAGGTAAACCATCACCTAGACTAACCCGTTCGAAGACAAAAAAACAGCAGAAAATAAAAGCACAAATGCTTTTTGACCCTATGTCTAGCCAGCCGAAAATATATCACAATAAAAAAGCCGTATATTTACACAAGGGTAAATATTACAAACAATGCCCAATTGTGATTGAAGACAATGAAGGCTACATTGGTCTGGATAAATCTAATCCAGATTCTGATTCTGAATCGGGCACTAGCCCATCAGATGAAGAAGGAGAATTCCCATTGAGAGAAGTCCCAAACCCAGCACATGCTAGGGATGCGGGACAACCGGCTACTGTAGTGGTACCAAGGGCGTGGTCAGCAGTTGATTTTCAAGCGATCACTAAATCACTTCCGTCTATTCGTAATAAACCAGCGAAGTTTCAACGCGTATTGGCAGGACATATCTGTTTGCAAAATCCTACTATAGAAGAGGTTAGAGCTATCCTCCAATACGCTGTCCCAGCTGATCTGATGAAATGTATCTGGGATCATGCTAATGTTCCTACCCCAATACCGAAGCACAACACACAAGGGGAGAATGGATTTGAAGCGGTTATGCAACGTATAGTTGATACTATCACTGTAATAGTGCCACCTACCCCCAATTGGTTGAAAATTAAATCAGTCATACAGAAAGAGGATGAGCCTATAGACAAATACTTAAATTGACTCACTGAAGCCTTTGAGGCATATTCCAGGTACCCAGAGCCCATTGAAGGAACAGCACAAAGCGGGCTGTCAGTTGCCTTTGTAGATGGGTTACGCCCTCAGGTGAGGGACAAGTTAAAGGAAGTATGTTTAAACTGGCCTAGTTTGGGGTTACATGAGTTAGTCCAGCAGGTACAATACCTATCTGACCATTTAGCTAAAGAAAAGAAGGATTTACAGGTGAAATTAGTAAAAGCACAAATCCAAATGTGTAGCACTTTTGGTCAACAGGGTAGAGGACAAGGGTGAGGGAGAGGGAAGGGTGGACGCCAAGGAGCAGGAAATCAGAATAGACAAAACTGGCAGGGAACACAGTCGGCTCCACCCCAGAATTCTAGTAATCAGACAGAGTGTTTCAACTGTGGCCAACCAGGCCATTGGAAAAATGAGTGTCCATATTTGGCTGAGCAATCTGCACCATACACCGATACATTGCAATGGTGGAATTCTAGCTGGACGCCATCCAATCAACAGCAACCACAATGAAGGTTCCCTGAACAGAAATAACAGCAATTGTGCCCTTTTATTCCTGTGGATCAGGATGGACCACATGTTATGTTACTGCTTAAAAATAAACCCTATCCATTTTTAATTGATACCGGAATGACTAAATCCATGCTAGCTGGCAAAGCAGCCATGAATGTTCCCCTCTCCAACAAAATAACTAGAGGGGTGGGTGTCTCTGGTATACCTATTGAGTATTCCGAAACTATTCCCGTCCCAGTAACTTTGGGACCTCTGCAGGATAACCATGCATTTTTAGTAGGACCCCCAGCACCTTTAAATCTATTAGGAAGAGACTTGCTTTGCAAAATGGGGGTCACCATTTTCTGCACAGCTGATGGAGTTTATCTCCAAGTACCTTCAGACCAGCAGGATAGTACCCTGGCAGCTTTAGATGACTCCGTCATTTTATAGACAATGTGTAGCCAGCCAAATTCTGACAGAAACGAGTATTTACATTCCCTACCCTCTCACCTGTGGACTACTCATGACAATGATGTAGGGTTTTTGACCTCAGCTACTCCTTTAAAAATAACCCTAAAACCAGGTGCAAAGTTACCATGAGTACCACAGTACTCTTTGACAGCTGAGGCTATATCTGGTATTGCCCTGGTTATTTCTGCATTAGAACAGCAAGGGATCATAGTACCCACCACAAGCCCATGTAACACCACAATATTACCGGTGAAAAAAACTGGCAAACAAGCTTACAGATTTGTGCAAGAAGTTAGTAAAGCTGTTTTGCCTGTTTTCCCGATTGTACCAAACCCAGCTACTATTTTGAGCAGTATCCCACCTACTGCAAAATGTTTTACAGTAATAGATATTTCATCAGCTTTTTTCCTCTATTCCAGTGCATCCCGACAGTCAGTATTTGTTTGCATTTACCTACAAAGGCCAGCAGTATACATGGACTCGATTGCCCCCAGGGATATGTAGAATCCCCAACCTTATTTTCTAGAGAGATGCATAGACAGTTACAGGATCTGCAACTACCATCACGTTCAGTTCTAGTCCAATATGTGGACGATATTCTTATAGCTTCACCAGACAGTAACTCACGTAGGGAAGATTCCCTTATAGTGTTAAACCTTTTAGCTACATGAGGGTTTAAGGTAAATAGATCAAAATTACAATTCTGTCAGGAAAAGGTGCAGTATTTGGGACATATTATTACAATGGGTTCTCGTCAACTACTCCCAAATTGCATAACTTCTATTCAAAATGCCCCATGCCCTGTAACTCAGAGGCAGCTTTGAGGATTCCTTGGCCTAGCAGGATACTGTAGACAGTGGGTGCCTAATTTTTCGGAAATTTCCGCCCCCCCCCCTGTTACAACTCCTAAAAAAGGATATTACAGAACCTTTACCCTGGACATCACAACATGATGAGGCTTTTCACGCTATCAAAACAGCCTTGGTAAATCCTCCTGCATTAGGTTTGCCAGATTATTCCAAACCTTTTGTTTTCTTTTGCTGTGAGCGAAACAAGACTGCCTTGGGTCTCCTAGCCCAGCAATGCACTGGGGACTACTGGCCTATTGCATACTACAGCACTCAGCTAGATCCGGTTGCCTCTGGTTACCCAGCTTGCTTATGGGCTGTGGCAGCCGCTGTTGTCTTGGTTGACCTGGTGGCTCCACTAACCCTGGGACATGATACGATACTAGCAGTCCCACATGCAGTTCAAGCGTTACTTTTGAAAACAAAAACACAGTATCTTTCAAATGCACGTCTTACTAAGTATGAATTAAGTTTAATAAATAACCCCACCCTGCAAGTCATACTCTGCCCACCACTGAACCCTGCATCTTTAATACCAACGTCGGATGAGGGTGAACCACATGGTTGTGTGCTTGTAGTTAACTCTGTTCTTTCTCCTAGATTACACTTGTATGACACTCCTTTGCAAAATCCTGATTTGGTTCTTTTTGTTGATGGATCCTGCTTACGAACAATCTCCGGAGAATTCCAAGCAGCTTGGTCAGACTGTACTCCAACTGAAGTTTTAAGGTCAGCACGATTACCCCCAGGCATTTCCACGCAGGCTGCGGAACTAGTGGCATTATTGAATGCATGCAAAATAACTAAGGACAAGTCTGTTGCTATATATACTGACTCCCGTTATGCCCATGGTGTTGTTCATGATTTTGGTATACTGTGGAAGGAATGAGGGTTTTTAACTTCTTCCGGGGCACCCGTTAAAAACCATTTTTATATCAATAACTTGATACAAGACTTATTGTTACCATCTGAACTTGCTGTTGGTAAATGTGCAGCCCATCAATCTAATGACTCTTTTGAAACTAAGGGCAATAATTTAGCTGACTGGGCTGCTAAACAGGCTGCTCTCTCACAAACTGTCCAGGGACATTTTTTGCAGCCTCTGCAACCAATGGTTACTTTTGATACCACAGTGTTAAAAGCTCTACAGGATGAAGCTCCAGAATCAGAAAGGAGAACATGGCTGGCTCAAGGTTGTTTTAAATGCTCTGATCTCATTTGGCAACATCCAGATGGCAGACTGGTCTGCCCAATGTCATGTTAAATTCTCTTATTAAAGCGTATCACTTGCCAGCTCATGTCGGGGTGCAAGCGTTAATAAAACAAATCCAAAAGGATTGCTTTGCCCCAGGACTTTCTGCTTCTGTACAGCATTTTTTGAGCACATGCTCCATTGTTTACAGTATAACATTTCAAAAGGCACTATGGCTCCCGCACAACCACTGCCAAAACCATTGGGACCATTTTGCACCTTGCAATGGGATTTTATTGAACTTCCACCTTGTGCTCATTTCAAATATGTTTTAACTGTTGTTGATGTTTTTTTCTGGGTGGTTAGAAGCTTACCCATGTGCCAAAAATGATGCTATTTCAGTTGCTAAGAAACTTTGTTATGAATTGGTACCTCGTTTTGGTGTTCCCTGTCAAATATATTCAGACAGTGGAACACATTTTACTGCTCAGTTAATTGATTCACTGTGTAAAATGTTAGGCATCACTCTAAAATGTCATTGTCCATATAGATCACAGGCATCAGGTATTACTGAATGCATGAATCAGACTCTGAAAACCAGACTGGCTAAAATTACTACTGAAACGGGCCTCACTTGGGTACAGGCCCTACCTCTAGCCCTACTCTTTATGAGAGCGCAAGTACATCCTACTAAAGGTCTTTCTCCTCATGAAATCCTCATGGGCTGCCATATGCATATGCCCATGACTCCACCACCACCCTTTTCTGAGTATGATGCATTTGATCATGATATTCTTGTGTATTGCACTTTTCTTGTTTCTTTTTTACAGTTTCATCATCACCAGGTAGCAGCGGCTCAACATATCCCTTATCCTTTCCTGTCCTCGGCACTAGAATCAGGAGATTGGGTGTACATCAAGTCATTCTCTTGAAAAACAGCGCTTCAACCATGCTGGAAGGGGCCCTTCCTGGTTCTACTGACGACATCATCAGTTGTTTGACTACAAGGCTCATCCACCTGGATTCACATATCGCACGTCAAGAAGGTCATCCCATCAGAAGGTGAACAGCCTCTACCTTTTGCTACTCCTGATTCTCCACCTATTGCTACTCGTACTCGAAGCCATACTGTACCAGCACCTGACAATGCCTAACGTTTATCCATTTGGACAACCTCACTCTCCCGACACAATACAAGTGCAACCACCATTTCCGCAAAAGCACTGCACAACTATTTTGGTGGTTATTCTTGTTGTTTTGATATTTTTACTGTGGCCATTTCTATTTTCTACTCCAACTACGCCTCATGCCAAACGAGCTGCATGGCATCCACCTTTCAACACCTACCAAGCCATTAAATATGCTTATGCGTCATCCCTCAATATCTCAGACTGCTGGATTTGCACTGCTATTCCTACTGTTCATGGGGGATTGATGCTAAATATAGTCCCTTTAGGGGTTAATGAAACCTGGATGAATCTGATCTATGATACATCAAATGTTATTTCAAAGGACAAGATAGCATTACAGTTGTCCCTCCGCCAAAACGGAACTGTGTGTTTTCAAAAACTTGGTAAAACTAGAGTCGGGTGGAGCCATTGTAACAAAACAGTGGTATATAACTGCACTGCAGACAATTCGGGTTGTGTAACAGATTTCTCACCTATAAAAAGACTTGTTAAAAACTCTATAGCTAACTTTTCCCAGAAAATAGAAACTGTTCATTGGAAAATATTCCAAGGACTGCAGGATGCCAGGGATCACTTCAAGTCTATCGACATCACCATTAAAGTAGAAAATTGTTATTTTGTGTGAGGAAGAAAAGCATATAAATGGCTACCAGGAAACTGGTCTGGCAGCTGCTTCCTGGGCTACCTAGTTCCAGCTATTCGACATGTATCTGCATTACCTAAAGGGAAAATTTGGAACATTCGAGAGGTGAAGAAACCTACCAATCCTGTAGGTCAAGTTGATGCTTCATGGATCTATCACCATGATTTAGCTCCTGCTAGCACCAAAGGACTGTCCCACATGGACTTGGGTGATGATGTCATATCATGGGCTGGTATAATTCCGTCATATGGAGCAATGAAATCAGTTTGGGAACTGAGAAAGCTAAATTGCTTGAAATATTAAGCAATGCTACATTTTCTGTCTTAGAACTAGTGACTGATGAACTGACCGCTATGAGAGCTGTAGTAATCCAAAACCATATGGCTCTCAATTTCACCATAGCAGCAAAAGGAGGAACTTGCGCTTTAATCCAGGAGGAGTGCTGTACATTTATTCCTGATAATCAGCATGAAATTGTAAGCCATCTTGAACTGATTCAAAGAATTTCCGAACTCTCAAAGGCCAAAGAGGCTGATAGTTCAACATGGGCATGGTTAACAAACCTGTTCTCAGGCTGGGGAGGTGGACTGTTGAAGTTGATCTTATTAATTGCAGTATTAGCAATTGTTGCTTTTCTTGTCTTATTCCTAATCAAAGCACTGATCTTGAAATTAATGTCTTCAAAAACTGTGAAGAAAGTGCCTAAGTTTTATATGCCTGCAGCTATGAATGTAGACGATGAAATGACAATTTTTCCAATGATGAAAGGACCAGTAGCATGGTTATGCTAGATATGGGACAAATGTATGATAGGTTAAATGGTGATACTTACACAGCATCAAATGGGGGATTGTAGAATATGAACAGTCAAAGCATGTGTTTGAGGGAATTGAGTATGTGACAGTTTGTATGTATTAAAATGTACTGTGTACTGTGAACTTTGAATGAACTCTGAGCAACGAGAAAATACTGAAAAACAAGAGTCTGCCTGAAAGCAGGAAATGTGCCTTTTATGGAAGTGCATCTGATTTTCTTTCTCTGCCCAGAGATATGATGATGTGAATTGTCTTATGTTTATGGGTAAACCTTTGATTGGTTAATTGCCCTGTATAATGATCTAATTGGTTCATTTTTATATTGTTGTACTGTCAGCAATATCACCAGTATATAAGCTTGTTTATTCCTTTGTTCTGGGAGTCTCCCTGGTGCTTTCCATGAGGCTCCCGCACGTGTGTACTGTAGATAATAAAAACCACTGAAAGAGAGAAAGAACTATTTGTCTTCATTTTCAAAGTAATTGTGTAATGTAACAATTTCCATACTTGGCACCTTACAAAGATTAGATCCTTTGTCATCACAATCAAACTAAAATTCATTTGCAACCCCCACCATACGCCTCTCTTCATTACTCAACAGCCCTCCATAATTGCATGTCACTACTAGGCCCTCTCTCTATGTGGCGACATTCACCCTAGCCCTGGACCAATCAACCATTATGCCTAAAAACCTTTCTTCTAGTCCCAAGAATCTCTGCTTCACTGCAATTAACATACATAGTATCTGTAACAAAACCACTGAATTCCATGCCTGGCTCTCTCTCTCTCTCTCTCTCTCAATATTCCTCAGATTTTGTAGCACTCACAGAGACCTGGCTAAAACCACATACTGTTAACACTGAAATAATCCCTCCAGGATATAATATACATAGAAATGACTGGCTACATAAAAAAGATGGTGGCATCACATTAATCTACTGTGACGCTTTACACCATATGATAAACCTATACCAACATTTGGAAATATGGAATTATTGCTAGTTAACCTTCACATCAACAGAAAACAATTATGTATTGCTGTACTCTATATTCCCCCAGGTCAAAACATATCTACTCTGGAAGTTCTACTATCCTGGACTACCCTCAAAATATCAAATGGAACCATCAATCTTGGTGACACAAATATAAAGTGGCAAACTCTCATCTCTGACTCCCCAATAAATAGTATTAACTTGCACAGGTTTACTCAACTCATCTCTAACCCCACTTGTAAGGTAAAAAAAACAGAATACCCTAGACTGGATACTCGTTTCATACCCTCAAAAATTCACCAAGGCAGGGACCCTACCCAATACCTTTAGTGACCATCTTCCTGCCTATACCCATAAAACCCAACCTCAAATAGAAAAACTGCATGGTCTAAGAACAACTCAGATTCTTACCCATTTCAATGAACAACTATTCTTAGAGACTAAAAACCCACAACTGGTCCCCTACAAAATTTCTCCCACTGGATGAAGCAGCCAACTACTTCAATAAAGTATTTTTAGATATTCTAGACAGTCTTGCCCCCACATATACCAAATGAGTAAAGCCTATCCATGCCCTGTGGCCAACTAAATAAACTAAACACTTACCTACCTCCAGGGATAAAGCCTGGAAGGAATGGCATAAAAAAACCCACAACTTGAACTCAGATATAAACAACTCCATAACAATGCCAAAAAGCAAGTCATCAATGATAAAAAAGCTATTTCTCCACTAAACTCACTACCCAACAAAGTAACTCCAGATTGTTCTGGAACTCTGTTTCCTCTCTCCTAAATCCTGTTACTCAGAAGACCCTCAAGAAATTGCTCAAGCCTTCAATTCTCATTTTATTGATATTATCCAAAAAACTTGTTAATGATTTCTCTCTACAAACTAACAAAAGTACAATTGGCAACATAAACGACAATACACTCTATAACCACTCCCCCCACATCAATTGCAATTCCACCAAAAACCCATCCACTCCTCTATTTACATTACAACCAGTACCTACCTCTCTAGTTTGTAAACTGCTCTCAAAACTAAAACCATGCTCCCCCTCTTCCGATGGCTTCCCAGCTGAATACCTAAAACTTGCAGCAGATTCTATAGCTCCTCCAATTAGCATTCTCATTAACCAATCAATCTCTGAATCATATGTCACACAACTATGGAAAAACTCAATTATTACTCCCCTTCACAAAGGTGGTGACACCAGTGATCTATCTAACTACAGGCCCATCTCCATACTTTCACCTCTATCTAAAATTATAGAAAAGTGTAGTCATTATCAACTGCTAAAACATCTCACTGGCAATAACCTACTTGCACTCAACCAACATATTTTTCGGCCAGCACATAGCACAACACCAGCCTTACTATCATTTACCTATACAAAGCTGTTGATGCAGGCCTACTAACATCAGTGACCATACTAGACCTGTCAAAAGCTTTTGATACAGTGTCCCACTCAAAACTACTTTTACAGCCTGAGACCATAAACTGCTCCCCACACACTCTAACCTGATTCCATAACTATCTACACAACAGAAAACAATCTGTTAGATGGCAAAGTAAGCAATCCGATTACCTTCTCAACAATACAGGCATTCCCCAATGGTCTATTCTTGGGACCTTGCTTTTTAACATATTTATTAATAATCTCCATAAAGCATCCGTGAAAAGTACATTCATTCAATACGCGGATAATTTGATAATTACATCCTCTAACAACATCTTAGATCTCCTAAAGTTAACAAAAATGCATTTACTTCCAGTGAATCCTGGATTAGCGAAGCTCAACTGCTACCTAATCCCAACAAATCAAAACTTTTACTCTTCACAACCAAACCTCTAACTCTAGACTTTAAAATATTTTCACAAAACAATACAGAAATTGAAATTGTAAAAACAGCCAAACTACTTGGCATCACAATTGATGACAAACTATCCTTTGAGAATCATATACTCAATTCAATCAAAAAGACCCATTTTAAGCTTGGCAAACTATATGCATAAACTCTATTTGGACAAGTCTACCAAGTTGAAACTAGCTAATAGTCTACTTCTCCTGTCCCTCCTCTATGGTTGCCCCATTTTCACTAATCTACACACATCTCTCCTGAATGAACTGCAGTCATACTACTATAAAATAGCCAAGTTTGTCTCCAACATGCCAACTCACACTCATCATTGCCTGGCCATTAAATCTATAAACTGGTTTGAGTTCTCTCATTACCTACATTACTCCCAACTTACTCTCACCCACAAACTACTAAATAATTCAAACTACTGCCCATCCCTTCAAACTGTAATACAAACACACACCCGTACTTGGCATCTTAGGTCCACTAACAAACAATTCTTAACCATAACTAAACACAACAAAAGAGCTGGACAATGTCTCTATTGCCACGCCATTGCCAAACTTTGAAATGCGCTCCCTCTCTCTATTACCCAACTAGACTCTTTAAAAACATTTAAATTTGTAATAAAAGAACACTATTTCAATAACCTTGTGTGTTCTTGTAGTCATATGATTAAACTATCTTAAATGTTTTGGCCACTATACATTACAAATACTTTTACTAACTTAATATAGTTGCAGTTTACACTATCTGTCTTCATATCCAATCTCTCTTGCTTTTTTCATTTCTATGGCTGAATAAACAGAATTGATTAAACAGTATTCTTACTTAGGGGAATATACAAACAGAATTGCTAAAAATGTAACACACTGGGTTTATTTTCTTGTATTGTACACCTCTATAATATGTATCTGTCGTATATCTACTTCAATTTGTATTATGTAAAAATGTTCTTGACTTTCAAAATTAAGCTGATGTTATGTAAAAATGTATGTGATTGTATGGAGCTTTTCTCCCCCGGCCTCCACTGAAAATGGGTCATTGGGCCCAGTGGACTTTCCCAGTCAACAAATGTCGATAAATAAATAAATAAATAATAAAAAGGCTGGAAAAATGAAAGAAGCTTTAAACATATATTCAAATGAGCTGATAAAACTGCAAAAATCAGAGGTGAAAATGAAGAAAAGGCTGGCTGAGTATGAGACTGCTCAAGAAAAGAGGTGCCACAAAATGGTAGAATTAGAGGACAGAGCACATAGAGAAAATCTGAGATTTTCAGCTGTATCATAGAAACTAGAAAGAGCAGACTGTATTAATTTTATGAAGGCGCAAATAAGTAACTAGAGTGGTATTTCACAACAGGTTGTTAATTGAAAAGGCACACGATGTTTGTGCTCTAAACCTGGCCTGTAGCAGAGAAATGGAGAAATCAAGAAAAATCACAAAAGGAAATATTTATGGGAGACTTAAATATGCCAAGGTTAGAGGTAGATGAGGCTCAAAAATTAGCAGCTAAGATAGGAGGAGATGAAATAAAAATGGTGATTTATAGCCAATCTGCAGGAAAGTCTCCAAGAATTATGGTATTCTGGGAAAAGTTTGGAAGTTAGGAAGGAAAAAAGTCATAAAAATCTGGAAGGTTTTAACAGTATTTTAAAAGGAAGGGAAGAAGCAACATCCTGGAAAAAAGCTGAGGTGGCTGTAATAATTAAAGAAGGAAGGCTCATCAGATCTGGCTTCATACAGACCCATTTCAATTTTAAAACACAGCTATAAAGTTTTTAGCTCTTTAATGGCTAAAAGAATGACAAAATTGATAGATATGAATCAATATGGTTTTGTAGAGGGGAATGTCAACATTAATAGAACAATGATGATCCAGATGGAAGCATTTGATAGAGTAAGCTGGGATTTCATGAGTAGGACAATGGAAGCATTTGCATTTCCTGATACAATGATAAGGTAATTAAGAGAATATATGAGGGATCTTTGGTAAAAATCAAAGTGGGAGGGTTCCTCTCTGATAAGTTGTGCCTGAACAGAGAACCAAGCAGCAGGGCTGTTCTCTTTCTCCTTTGTTATTTGTGTTATACTTAGAACCATTGGCAAACAAAATATGGGACTCAGAAATTCAGGGATATCATTGGTATTGTGTTCAAAAAAGTTGGTTTTATTTGCAGATCATACTATTTTGTACCTGATACAGCCAAAAAAAGACATCTTAGTGTTGTGGAATATTCTGAGACAGTTCGATGTTTTTATGGGATATAAAATGACTGTAGCTAAAAAAAAGGTTAGAGCTGTAAACTATGTTCCCACGTGTGAATTGGTTCAGTGATACCCATACTAATGGGAACATGATAAAATTAAGTACTTATGAGTATGGTTTAAAAAGGATGCTGTCATGGCAGCTAAGGATATGTGGGAAGAGACTAAACAAAAGGTAATACAAAAACTGTGAAACTGGAAGCTCTTGCCTTTAGATATGGATAGCAAGATAAAAGCAGTAAAATGTTTTTTAGTTCCTTTAGTTTTGTACACGGGTCAGGCATATTTTTATCACCCAGAGGCGAAGTTGTGGGTAGTAATTAATAAAGAGTTGAAGGATTTTATCTGGGTGGGGAAGAGGGAATGAATCAAGTCAGATAAGTTGAACCTTCCAATAGAACAAGGAGGTTAGAGATTACCTGATTTGAAGGGATATTTAGAGCTACACAGTTAAGGCTCTTATATATAACACAAGCAGAAAGCTACAATTCAAAGTGGAAATGGATGATGATGGGGGGATTCAAGAAAAAAAGAAAGAGTGGGATTTTGGACACAGATCCCTAGGAAGCATAACAACAGTAATACAGATTTATAAATAAAACTCATTAAGGAATATTTTAGAAGACTTAAATTAGTCCTGAAAACAGCGCTGACATCAAGGAACAAAATTCAGGCTATCAGCCAATGTCCTCTTCCTGTCCTAACATACAGTTTTGGAGTGATTGACTTGCCCCAAAAGGTGTTGGATAGATTAGACAGAAAACAAGAAGGATGAGTTATAAAAATCACTGCATACCGAGATTATATATTCCCCATTCTGAAGGAGGTATGGGCCGCCTCGAAATTGACTACATGTACAGATATGTAAATGTGGGACTGCATACATATCTGCTTACCTCACAAGACCTAAACATAGTGAAAGTTTTGAAGCATGAGGAGAATAAATCTAAGATGACTTCCCTTCTTAATCTAGCAGAAGCATATCAGCATCAAGTGGAATGGAAATAAAACCAGAAATAGATAAAAATCAGGCAGCAGCTAAATGTGCCAAAAAACAAAAGAAAGAATATAAGGTGAAGGATCAGATGAGAAGGCAAAAAATGTGAAAAATACATAAATATAGTTGCAAGTATAGAAAACTCCTGGAAGAGCCTCATGTTGATCAGGATCAAATGCAGGAATGGTTAAAGAGAGGCAAATTCAAACCAAAAGATGAAAGATTAATATTGGTGGCCCAAGATAGTGGACTAAGTACATGTTGGTTTACAAAGTCCATTGAACATGTGGGGGAAATGGAAAAATGTATGCTTTGTAAAACAGAACTTGAAACAGTTGTACATCTTGTAGCTGGTTGTCTTATACTAATGGCAGAAGGATTGTATAATGAAAGGCGTAATAATAATATGGCAAGACTGATCCATTGAGGATTGTGCAAACATTATGATATTGAAGTAGCTGAAAAACATTGGAAACATGAGCCTCAAAACATCATAGAAAATGATGAAGTTTACATCACATGGGATCATCCACTACCAACAGTTCAAAAAATAGATGTGAAAAAAACAGATATAGTAGTCCATGAAATGACAAAAGTAGCATTGATTATTGAAACTGCTACACCCAGTGACTACAGTGTCTTATGTACAGAGTCAAAAAATACCAAGTTTTTCAGGAACAAACAAGGGCAATGTGGAAGAAGGATACCCAGACAGTTCCAGTAGTTGTAGGTGTAACAGGTCTTATAAAAAAGAATTTACAATTATACTTGGAGATGTTACCAATCCATATCCAATATACAATACACAAACTGCAGAATGAGCCATTTGTGAGCACATTGCAGGTGCTGAGAAAAGCACTTTTGGCTGACATCAAAGATTGAAATAATACTAATTTCATGAATTTTAATACTGTACTTGGACTTCAGAATTGGGTCCATTCCCATCATGGTATTAGAAACCTAAAAGACTCAGAGAAATTAAAAAAGGGAAACAATGTATAAAGTAGTAGAGAGTTTACTAAGAACTATGCCAACACAGGAATGGAGGAAAGAGATTCTTCTGATAGGAATGACTGCAATTAGGGGTATAAAGAATAGGCAAGAAGGAGCTGGAATTTACTGAAAGAAGCTGGCAAAGAAACCATGGTATTGGGAACTGGTAATTAAAGAGAGAAGGTAATAGAATGTGAAGAGGCCAAGAAGATATTTGGACTGCATGATCAGGATTGCCTTCCCTATCAGGGATTGATATCAAAGTATGGGCAAAGAGAAAGGGATAGGGGAATCCTAAGTGAAAACCTGCACTGGTTGAATTTTTAGTTGAATATCTAACAGAAGCAGCTGTTAAAAAAGGATAATTAGTGGGGCATATAAAATAGTGCATAATAAGTATGGAAATCAATCAGAGAGGTCATAAAATATTACAAAGAAAGATTAGATAATCAATTCACAAAGAAACAAGGGGAGGACAAGCATATGGCTCCCAAATATGCAACACAGTCTCCCCCATTCTCTTGCTCAACATAGATCATCCTTTGTCATTAAGTCTTGTAATAATACAGCCATCCAACCTGACACCCACACTAAACTCTTAGGGGTCATCATTGACGATGAACTAAAATTCAATCAACATATACAGCAATGCATAAAGAAAACCCATCAGAAACTAGGTCTCCTATATCGGAACAGAAAATACCTCACCCTGAGGCTATACTCACCCTCGGACAAGCACTTCTCCTTCCCGCTCTCCTCTATGCCACCCCAGTTCTCACAAATATTCAAACTACTACCCTGAACAAACTTCAACAAACCTATCACAAAATAGCCAGATTCATTACTAACTCCCCAAACAACACGCACCACTGTATTGCCTTAAAATCTCTACAATGGCTGGAGCAACCACAACTACTACATCTCTACCAATTTCACATGCTGCACTCTATGCTCTTTAAACTCTCTTGCTGTCCATCTCTATCTCTCTGTGTTTCTATCTACACCCCTTCTCAATCTCTTCGCACCTCAAATCAGCAATTGCTCGATATCTACCACCCTAATAGGTCTGTAGGTAAGCAACTCTAAAAACACTCTGTGGCCCAAGCTTGGAATAAACTTCCCCTGGATATACACTCTCACACTCCACTATTTAAAAAAGAACTGTAGACACATTTATTCAACTCCAGGACCCGTCCCTGCTATGACCCTAGTTAGCTCCCCCCTCCCCCCACACTCACATCACTCTCAGTAGATCCTACTGACACTCTTGACTCTCCCCCATTGTTCAGCAACAAAGAATTTAATTTTGTCAAAAAAAAATTAAATTTTTTAATTTATTTTCTCTTTTTTAATTATCTTCACATGTAGTTGTTTATTTCCATTGCTTAGTATTATTGTTTGTAATACTTGTTTTTTCTTGTACTGTAATTATACATTGCATTTTCTGGAGCTTTTCTCCTCATGTCTCCACTGAAAATGGGACAAAATCCCAGTTGGACTAACCTGGTTAACAAATGTCAAAAAATAAATAAATAAATAAAGATTTAGGATTTTTGTTTCAAAGTGTTTATATAGGTACTTTTATACCCCAAGCAGATCCCAAAAGATTTTTCCTCAGGGAGATGGGAAAACAAGGAAATTTTCAGTAAAATGTGCCCCATCTAACCTTCAGCATGCACACACACACACACACACACACACACACACACATGCACACAGCTCTTGAATCATAAAGTTGATGAAATATGAGTTTTCTTGCTTAATTTAATTTATTCTTAATCAGTATGTGAATGAGTTGAGAATACATTTCAGCCATATTAGCCATAACCTTGACCACAAGGGCAATGGTAAATGTATTTTAAGACATTAAAAAGTAGCTTGTCATGCAAACTGTTTTTGAAAGGTTGGTAAAAAAAAGCATAGGGCGAACATACAAGCTCCATGAACCATCATACTTCTCAACCTCTAGTAGAAGAAATGTGGACAAAGTCAAAAGTACTCGGGAGGCAAAGGTCCAAAAATTAGGAACAGATTTTAATTATTGCTCTTATAAATTTAAAAAAGTTGCAAGAATAACAGATTTTTAATTAGTATGCCTTTCTGAAAGACATGAAGTCTGAAACTCAAATGTTTGTCATTATTTAACAACTTCAGTTCTGACTGATTTGTCAGGAAACCACAAATTTTATGAGGAACAGACCAATAATATGAGGCAAAAAGTGGATGTTATGTGAAAATCTGAAGAGCTGATGGGTATGCCAGTGATGGAAAATCAGAAATTAGCAACATATCTTACAGTTGTATATCAGAAATGTTAACTACTGAACTACAGTGTTAGTAACAATATTAACAGACTGGTAACTGATTTTTCAGGCTAGAGTGGAAATCAAAACTTTATAATTGGTGCATTACATGCAAGAGTTACCCCAAATGTTCTACTACAGAACAAAAAAGACTAGGCATTATAAACAGCCTACCTGTGACTCACCCTGGATATCTAATTTTATTTAGGCAGTACCAGCTAAAATACTTTGAATGAATTAGGGCATTAACAAGGAGCAATAAAATAAAAACATTAGCAACCTGTTCCCAAAGCAAATGGTTTAGATGATTTGTTTCATCTTATTCAAGTGCATATTGTGCAGTTCCACTTAAATGAGATGAATATGAAGACACAGTGCTCTCTTACATGGAATTAACATTATACTCAGTTTTGTGCCTGCTATTTATTGTGATACCATCTTGGGAGGAGGATCAGGTGTGCAATTATGACAAGATCTTTTAATGAGTAGAATTAAAGACGTTTTGTAAAATGTATAAAATGTTCATCGCTAAGCCCCATTATAGTTGCACTTGAATTTAGTAACATTTACAAATAAATGATTTTTGTAGCTCACACTTTGCTTTTATAGGTTAGAATTCACCCATGCATTCAAGAGCCCATCTATTTCTTATAGCAGTATCTGACAGTGCTCATTATGAATGTAAGCTCTTCTGATTCTGATAGCATGGTATAGACTAGCAGAGTACAACACATAGGGATGGATGCAAATTATTAAATTAGTTGCACGTAAATGTTATCGATTTCTGGTGAAATGTACAAACATCTAGAATCAAATTGTTTATTTTACTTTAGACAACTGACACGTGTTGAATATTTCTGTTTTGATGGTGCTGGTGCTAGTGGTAGGGAGGGGTCAAAACTAATCCCGGACTGTCAGTGATTTGCTTTACTGCGCACACATGTATAATTGTTCTTTTTATTTGCATTTATCAGTGCACTGGCATTTGGAAAGTTTGCTTAAAATATAACTCAAGAACATTCTGCAACAGTATTTTTAGAAAACTGATCTTTTCAGCCCACTGGGGATGCTTACAGTGTGTGCTGCCATTATAAAGGTTAAGTCCCCTGAAAACCATTCCAGACCAAATCTTCAGCTACAGCATATCCTGTATGTCTCCCACGTTTATATTTACATAAGGAAATACACTTATCTGTTGAACTTATAGTCTAGCAGTCCCAGCTCCATATTTAATATTTAGCTGGATCAGGGCGGCCGCACAAAAACACAAAAGGATTTCTACAGCAAAGCGTGGCATTTGCATTTTAGACGAAAAAATTTGTTAATTACATTATCACATGGGATAGGCTGTAGATGTAATTGAAATCACCCTGTCTTCATTTAGTTTAGATAAAGATTATGACTCAACGTAATATCTGGTCTTGCTATGTAGTTAATTTTTTTAGGACATGTAATACATGTTTTGGAAAGATTTTTCCTTATTAAAATGATACTGATATATTACATTGACTGAATGTTTCATATACGGTCATTAATGCAATACCACTTAACTGCGGACTTTTGGCTGTAAGGTACCCCTGTCGAGCTAGTTTTTTCTCTGATTCACTTGGATTTTTTTTCCTGATTCACTTGAACTGTAGAAAAGTACTAACACATAAAAGTGTTGTAGATGGGGTTGGACAAGGAAACTCAGAAACGTGTGTGTGTGTGTGTGTGTGTGTGTGTGTGTGTGTGTGCGCGTGCGTGTGTGAGCGCGCGCGCGTACTTGTAGCAATGGCAGAGGAGAAGGGGTGAGAGCAGTACTTCCACGCACTTCATACTTGTAGCGATAGGAGCGCCACGCTGACATCCACAGGCAGTGTGCAACTAATTACGGACTCCTTGGGGGAACACCACTGAAAAGGGCAACTTTTTACACTTCCTGAATAAGGTAATCAAACTGGATTTCCACCAAGAAAAGCGATGCACTTTCGAGCAAGTGTATTAGTATCAAATCTTGGGCTGTTGCGCTTCTGGTTTCCTTCTCACTTACACGCACATGCCGGCCCTGTCCTTGGTCCTGAAACACTGAGCGCGCTCTTTCGGCTGCATCCAGCTTATAGAAATGAAGCACTGATGTAGACAAGTAGGTGCTGTACCTGCTAGCCCCCTTTTGATGCTGAAAAAATGTGGTAGCGAGTTTTCTTCCATTTTAGTCATCATTTTACTGATTTTAGCACTCCAAATGCAAAGACAACTGTTGAGCCTCGACGACAGTGATGCGATTCCAGCTGTGATGAGTTATTAGAAAGATGCCTTCTTTTAGTCCGTCAAACAGGTCAGCAAACGGAAGACTGGTGAAAAGCGGAGGCAGTTCCTGAAAGTCAGGTCATCTTTCAAAGTAAACACTTTAAGCACTAATTCAGGCGTTTTGCTCTATTTTAATAATCAGCGGTCAATAGCACTTGTTTTTTTTTTCCTGCTTTGCATACTGTCCTGAAAAATTTCTAAAGCTAGTGGGTTGCCTACTTCAGCACTGCAACCAGGGTAAGAAAGTTTTTGTTACCTTTGAAAAGTAGAATTGGGTTTTTCGGCTGACCTTGTTAGCTGTTACTTTCGAGTAAGCGAATATGCTGCACGTACTGGCTTCGGTCTTAAACAACTACATTGATGCTTTTAAACTAGAGTTGACATTTAAAGGTGACTGTTTTATCTTAGCAGCTGCATAGAATGTGTTGAGTATTGCTTCTTCTGTTGTTTGGTCAACAGACTGCACGGAGATTATTATAGACTCTAAGCATACCGTTTAACTGTCCACATTTTCGCAGAATGTCCAGAACCACCCGATGTTGAACATTGGCCCTAGATGATTGTCCAGATTTTTGCCTCATATTTTTGGTCGATTCCTCATAAACTGTGTGAGTTTCTGGCAAATCATCAAGGCCTGAAATCACTAAATGAGTTCCAGACTTCATATCTTTGAGGAAGTACACGGTAAAACAAAACCGCGTAATCTAGCAACTTTCTATTTATAAGAGCGACATTTAAAATCTGTACCTATTTTAGGCCTTTATCCCACAATTATTTCTGGCTTTGTACAGGCGCTAAGAGTTTGAGGGGTATGACCCTTGAACATTTAATTATGGATTATAGTTGGATGTTTTCTAACTCCATTATGTTATACAGAGTTAGTATATTTGTTGTCTAATAACTGTCTGAAAACCAGAGCTGATTTGGTCTTCGCATGACATTTTAATGTTTTTTTATGCAAAAACGACGCTCCAAACTAGTAAATCTAAACATTTCATGCATACATCTCAGCCTCTTAGTGCAAGAAATCTGGACAAAGCCTGACAAAATGGGGGGACAAAGGACCATAAATAGGACCAGATTTTAAATATTGTTCTTATAAACTTAAAAAGTTGCTAGAGTAACAGGGTTTGTTTTAACTTACATTTTCTGAATTATTTGAAGTCTGAACCTCAACTGTATGCCATTATTTAGTGACTTCAGTGCTCAGATCATCCCAGTAATTTGCCAGAAAAAAATATGAGGAATAGAACAAAAAACACGCGGCAAAACTATGGACATTCTGAAAAATGTGGGCAGTTGAGAGGTATGGACATGTCAGAATATAAGTTTGCCTATTTATTTCTGTATTTACTGAGAGAAGAGTACGACATCCTACAGTTTAACGAGGATTCAAAAACTGAGCAGTTCCGAATTACATTTGTAAAGTTAAACCGGCACGTCATAATATAAAGTTCAATAGACAAATACGATTACTGATTTATTTAGCCACTGTAAACACGATGCAAAAAGTTTCCTAAACTTGAATCTGAGACATAGTTCATATCTGATCTAATGTGAACTGCTTAAGTAATAATTCGATATAATGTTAGGATGTGAAATAAATATTAACTTGGCAGGATCATATTCTCACATGCCCAGTCAAGCATCGCTTGCTGGTGTTAGTAAAGGAGGAACAACTTCAGTTAAACTTAACATTTTAGGTGGCAATAAAATCAGTTTTGTCAACTCTATCCGCTACCCGCCTGTTCAGCCATAGATCTCAGCCTTTCATCTCCTAAATGAGGAACACTGCATGTCACAATGTGTGACAAATGGACAAAATGTGGAACACCTTCAAACAGCTTACTAACAGCTTTAACTAGAAAGGTCACAGGATGGCCAAAATTTGCTATTTTATACTTATAAAAAGTTCTTATGATGAATTAATATGATTCAGTACTATTTTCCACGGAAATCAGTTAACAATCCTAACACTGAATGTGAGACAGACCCTTTCAGTGTGGAACTTTGAGGAACATGAACTTTTTAAGACCCAAAGTGAGGAATATTCCTCGTAATGAGGTACACTTGTGAGGTATGAGTTCAGCAACTGACAGAACAAGCATTCTTGAATTTTAGATAATTCTAAAATAGCACTTTAATTTTAATATTTAACTTTAAAATAAATACAACGGAAATTATTATTAAACACTAGTACCAAAGATGCAAAGAAAATAATGCAAAGAAGCGTACCTCTCAAAGGTTCTTTCTCTGTGAGAAACGTTCCTCACCTTTCCACATTAACAGATTCTGTCATCCATTGAATGCTAAGATTTTTTTAACTAATATCCATGGTCTAGAATACTGAATAATATTAAACCATCAAAAGAACTTTGTAGAAGTATAAAGCAATGCATTTTAACCACCCCGTGTGTTTCCTAGTTGAAGTTTTAGAGGTAAGCTGTTAATATGTGTTCCACATTTCCCAATTTTCTACACATTATGAGAGGTCCATATTTTGGAGGTGAAATTCTGAGAGCTACACCCAGAAGCGCCATATCTCATAATTCTACTTTTAGGTATTAAATACTCTTTAAATGTTCCATCGAAATACAAACCATGAACTTTGTATAATTAAAGTTAGTATGTGTTTTTCAAAGAAAGATATAAGGGGCCACTCTGCAAACAGCAGCGTACTATAAAATGAGCACAATACTTAGCACACGGTGTCCTTTTTTCCTCATGGACGGGGAGGTTCCAAACAGCATCTTTTTACTTTCCCTGCATGCTGTCTCTTCTTCTGCTGTGTTTTCATCTGTGCAATACACAAATCTTCCAGCGGCAGAAAACATCTGTTTCTGAAGATATAGGCGCACTTATTTCAGGTAAGATACTTTATCAAGGATTACTAAACGGGCTTAGAGCAAAGTAACTATTTAAAAACTATCATACCCAGTAAGGAACTCTTGTGAAAATGAAAGGACTCTCATTTTGCAAAAGCATATATTTTAAAGAACTATCAAAAGACGGGTGATCAGATTGCAAACTAAATGATTCAAATATTGTCGCGCTGATATAACACTCTTTCAGCAATCTCTTTTACATACTAACAGCCTACGTTTAATAATCGAGTGACCTCATTATCTGTATAAAACGTGTAGACATTATATAACGACATAATTTTCGTGTTTTTTATTGATATGATTATGCAGTGTCTAAAATGCAAGACGATTCTTCCAAACGGAAGATTTCCCCACGAACAGGAGAAAAATGTTATTCAACATTTTAAAAGGCTCATCACAGCAGCGGAGTTTTTCAAGGATTGTGACCAACGACAAACATGCTAAACAGTTCTTTCAGACCGATAAAAAAAACGTAATCTCGGGGGTTCAAAGGAAACATCGAAAACACGTTTCTGATAGAGATAAAAGGGCTTTTTTCCGGAGTCCCCCTTTTCTGTTTGTTACACAAGCAAAACAAACGATCGGGACTGAAACCATTCACTAATAATAAGGTATCCATTTACCTGCAAGACCGATGCGTTGATTTATTTTTTTTTTTTGCAATATCAGTTTTATAAAACATAAGTGTTAAATAAATGAGAAAGGAAGTTATTACTACACAAATAACAATTCGTGTATTGCCTTGTTTTTTCTTTACATAGTTAAACATAATAGCGAATAAACGCGCACACACACACGCACGCACGCACGCGCGCACACACACAAACACACACACACACGCACACACATACACACACACTCTCTCTCTCTTTCTCTGCAGACCCTGAGGAGGACTCTGCTTCAAACACATATCCCCTTAAGAAGCTGGTCAGTAAATGGCAGAGCCACTGTGTATGAGCAGAGT
>NC_056731.1:793323271-793333271 GCF_019279795.1 Protopterus annectens
GGGGTAAGCCCCCGAACACCTTTATGTGGAAGACTGCACTCTCACATAACCTACTATTTATAAAAAACAACTTTGAGATCACAAAATAGTACAGAAAGTGCAAAGTTCCACTCCTCCACAGAGTAGAGGTCCCCCTAAGCAAATGCAGGCATCCTATGATGAACTGGAAATTTGATAAAACAAACCTCCTTCCTGCATGTTTGATGTACTGAATGTACAACAAAGCACACTGAACATGTGTGTATATACATATATGGATCTAGGACACATGCTCCGACTACCATGTGTCTAAATCACTAAACATCGAACAAACACACATACACGAAAGCGCTTAAAACCAAAACGTGCTTCCTTGTATGTGTACTTCAAAAAAAAAAAAAAAAAAAAAAAACAAATCTATGTTTCTGCATGGGGGCTTTGTCCCACTGCACCCACCACACCCCCCTACTTTAATATTCTCACTCCGAGATCGCACTACAGTGGGCAAAAGGGAATTTTTCCTTACCCACACTATAGTCCGATCTGCAAAATAGGTACACATACACGGAAGCACTTTTCGGTTTTAAGAGCTTTCGTGTATGTGTTCGATGTTTAGTGATTTGGACACATGGTAATCGAGCATGTGTCCTAGATCCACACACACACACACACACACACACACACACACACACACACCCACACACATATATATATATATATATATATATAATATATATATATATATATATATATATATATATATATATATATATATATGCATTTGTGTGCATTAGTAAGTATCTATCTATCTATCTGTCTACCTATCTATCTATCTATCTATCTATCTCTATGTTTTCCCAGCCATAACTGGACTAGATGTTATTCATAACCATAATGTATTGATGTAGTTAAAAAGATAGAGCAAAAATGATTCAAGAAATTAAGTAAGGCATCTGATGCAATCAGGTGTAAATCCAGTAAAGCATCATATACAATCATATATCTTAAAAAGTTCATTTTAATTTTTTGAAATAGATTTACATAATCTAACCTCTCTCTCTCGATGTCAATGGTGAAACCAGTTTGTGTTTAGGTTTACTTCATGGTCTCTTTTGCTTCGCCATGCTGACAAATGGAGTCACTAGTGAACTGCTTGAATTCAACTTTTTTGAGTAAATATAATGTAACATATTTAATAATCTATGAAAATTAACATTATTTTATTAATTGCAATACATTCAACATAACATTAAAGTATTTTTACATCAGTTGCAGCCATGCTATGTGATGAATGACTCAACCTGACCAGTATAACGGGTCTATATTAGAACATCAAAGTTTCACAACTTCCAATGTTCTAATATCGACCCCTATTCAGCAAACGCTGAAAATAGCGAAGCTGTGGAACACCGAATTTCTTCCTAGGGAATGAATTTGGTTGGCCGTTCCTGTGGCTTCACTATGTTCAGCACTGTGGTGGAAAGTTATGGGTCAGGATCAGGTAAGTGTGCGATTGTGTGGACGTGAGGGTTAGGGCACGGGTCACATAAGTGTGTGATTGTGCGGACGTGAGGGTTATAGCGGGGTATGTGAGTTAGGGTTAGGGCACGGGTGGAGCGAGTGTATGATAGTGATGGACCTTAGGGTTAGGGTTTGGGTTAAGGTAAGTGGATAGCTAGTGGTGTGTGTACAGTTTAGTGTAGGATTAGATGTAGGATTTTAGGTGTATGTGTGTGGATTGCTGTTTGTTTGGTGTGTTTGTGTTGTGTGTATGTGTGTCGGAACAGCAAATTTTTTCCCTTGGAAAAAATTTGCTGTTCTGCATGTTCGATGTTGTCAGTGCTCGTTGAATAGGGGTCGATATTAGAACATTCGATGTTTTAAAAAGTCGATGTTCTAATATAGACTGCAGTATGGGTCTATATTAGAACATCGATGTTTCACAACTTCGAATGTTCTAATATCGACCCCTATTCAGTGAAAGCTGAAAATAGCAAAGCTGTGGAACATCGAATTTCTTCCTAGAGAAGGAATTTGGTTGGCCGTTCCTGTGGCTTTGCTATGTTCAGCACTGTGGTGGAAAGTTACGGGTTGGGATCAGGTAAATGTGCGATTGTGTGGACATGAGGGTTAGGGCACGGGGTAGGTGAGTTGTGGACGTGAGGGTTATAGTGGGGTAGGTGAATTAGGGTTAGGGTGTGGGTGAAGTGAGTGTGTGATAGTGATGGACCTTAAGGTTATGGTTTGGGTTAAGGTAAGTAGATAGCTAGTGGTGTGTGTACAGTTTAGTGTAGGGTTAGATGTAGGATTTTAGGTGCATGTGTGTGGACTGCTGTTTGTTTGGTGTGTTTGTGTTGTGTGTATGTGTGTCGGAACAGCAAATTTTTTCTCTTGGAAAAAATTTGTTGTTCTGCATGTTCGATGTTGTCAGCGTTCGCTGAATAGGGGTCGATATTAGAACATTCGACGTTTTAAAAAGTCGATGTTCTAATATAGACCCCAGTATGGGTCTATATTAGAACATCGACGTTTCACAACTTCGAATGTTCTAATATCGACCCCTATTCAGTGAAAGCTGAAAATAGCAAAGCTGCCGAACACCGAATTTCTTCCTAGGGAAGGAATTTGGTTGGCCGTTCCTGTGGCTTCGCTATGTTCAACACTGTGGTGGAAAGTTACGGGTCGGGATCAGGTAAATGTGCGATTGTGTGGACGTGAGGATTAGGGCGTGGGGTAGGTGAGTTAGGATTAGGGCGCGGGTCAGGTATGTGTGCGATTGTGTGGATGTGAGGGTTAGGGCGGGTGAGATGAGTGTGTGATAGTAATGGACGTTAGGGTTTGGGTTTGGGTTAAGGTAAGTGGATAGCTAGTGGTGTGTGTATAGTTTAGTGCAGGGTTAGATGTAAGATTTTAGCTGTATGTGTGTGGATTGCTGCCTGTTTGGTGTGTTTGTGTTGTGTGTATGTGTGTCGGAAGAGCAAATTTTTTCCAAGGGAAAAAATTTGCTGTTCTACATGTTCGATGTTGTCAGCGTTCGCTGAATAGGGGTCAATATTAGAACATTCGACATTTTAAAAAGTCAATGTTCTAATACAGACCCCAGTATAACACATTAATGGCATCCTCTCAGTAGCATATATTGGGGCAATGCTAAATATTACTGAGTATACGAGCATTTGTTATGATTCTGCACTTTCAGGATCCCCTATACTATTTAAAGAGACAGTATTCTAATATCTTTCATTTCTTCATCAAAGTAAGTTGTCCTGTTTGCAGATATTACGTGGATATACTATACTGATATGTACAGGAATGCCTGCAAAAGCAATTTACATCCTTTTATTTTACATATACACTATTATTACTTACATACTTAAAGTTAACACATATATTACTTACAAAGAAATGGAGATAGCCATTATGTACTAAATTTAAGGGTATGAAATTTGATACAAATTATTACTTAATTGGGAAAATGTATTTTTGTTAAACATGCATATGTTGCTTATATATGCATTCTGCAGAAATCTAACTGTAGATGAAACACATTTTGTGCATTAAAATGCTAGTAGTGGATTAAAAAAAACACATGCCTGTATTTTTTCTTCCTTTAGTGGAAAAGATCCTGGGTTTGAGAGCATTGCTAAGAGAGGGAGGCTCTTTCAAGTCCCAACACCTCCCTATGATCAAAAGTCGACTTCCAGTTGGGCAAATGTCTTCAGTTGTGGCACCAGCCAAAGAATCAGGTAACAATATGGCTCCCAAGGAGGTGGAGCTGATCTTAGTGAAGGAACAGAATGGTGTGCAGTTCACAAACTCCACAGTAATCAACCCCACACAGACCAACAGTGCACCTGAAGAGAGGGAGACCTGGGGCAAGAAAATAGATTTTCTACTGTCAGTGATTGGTTTTGCAGTGGATCTGGCCAATGTATGGAGATTCCCATATCTCTGTTACAAAAATGGTGGAGGTAAAGTGATTGCTAATCGTTAACTTTTTTTATTTTTTTTTTTTACAAAGAGTGGCAGAAAATGTACCAGTAATCTCTACAAATTTGCTTACTACTCTTTTGTTGTTGTTGCATTTTAACATTGCTTTAATATTGAGTAGCCATATATAATCATTCTAGAGAAATGATAGTGCTATTAGCATTATAACCATGGTTCTCATAAATGACATAGAAATACAATTATAGGGAAATAACTTAAGAATTCATTTAATGTATGATGAGCTCTAGTTACTTGTTTATACCAAGAAGCTACTCACTTTTCATAAACTTCATATTTTAAGTCTGTTATCTATATTTTTTAGCAAGTAGATTGTAAGAAATGTAAAACATATACTCATTCATAGTATGTGCATGCAAATGAAACATTATCTAATCAATATGACTTTTAAGAAATGAGTTAGCTAAACAACTGATGGGATATTTTATTTGTGGTGGGAAAAACATAAAGGCAAAATGTAGTTCGGAAATATCAGGTACCAAGGCAGAGCAATCCACTTAATGTATCATGCAGTACCACATAATATAAGATCATTACACAGGTCAAATGGCATCAGAAATACTCAGTTTAGGGATTTAAACCTCTTCTGCAACATCAACAGAACAGTTTGGAGGCACAGGTTTATTTCACAGAGGATACTGCTGCTGTGGAACAGACTCCCCATCCACATAAAACAAAGTTCATCCCTGTCTATTTTCAAGTGCAACTTAGATATATGGATGGGAAATGGAAAACAGAAAATGTACCACAGTACTGCCCACTGTACTACTAATAGACAAATACAGTTCCTAAATACTTTATCCAATGCATAGGTCCTCTCAATTTATCTATGGCATGACCCCAGTTATTCTCATTAGCAGTAATATATATTTGTCAACCAACCATGGGATGGGTAAGGCCAATCTATAACTAAATGAGAAAGGTTATTTCAAGCACAAAAAGGAAAACTGGCTAGACTTAAATGGACTGCAAAGTCAGCTAGCCTAGTACTTACCTATGAAACTTTTACAACAGTATCACTAAAAGTTCCTAGAAAGCACAACATGAGGATATTCCTGACTGCAATAGAGATGTTCATGCATGCATTCATTCTTCAAGTTAACCAATTAATCAAGTTTAGGCTCATGGGGGAACTGGGGCCTATCCCAGTACTCAAAGGGCATGAGGCAGGGTAACCACCACATGACAGGACACACACACACACACACACACACACACACACACACACACACACACACACACACACACACACACACACACACACACACACACACACACACACACACACACACACACACACACACACACACACGCACACACACACACACACACACACACACACACACACACACACATCCATTCATTTTCAAACAGCATGCACACCTACAATTAATTTGGACAAATGCTAGTTTGTCTATGGGGTGTCTTTGAGAAGTAAATAGAAACTGCGGTATCTGGCAAAAAGTCATACAGACACAGGGAAGATATGCAGGCATACTAAAACTATTCAGATTTGTAATCCATATGCATTTACAAATACCACTCCACTAGACAGGTAGTGTCATACGTAAAGAGTGTGCATGTGTGCTCGTTTGTATGTCAGCATGCATGTGCATGCATGTAGAGATGTTAGATCAGTTATCTTACAAGTGGTAGAGCCATGCCTCAAATTTGTGAGTACGTACCCACCTACTGTACCTGGTACTAATGATATCATGCATCTGACCACTTCCTACTTCTTCATCTTGAGCATGTGTAGAGGAGCTGTATTTTACCAGTTTATAGAACTTAATTTTATGTATACATATATATATATATATATATATATATATATATATATATATATATATATATATATACATATATATATAGAAGCTCTACCAAATCCTGAAAGCCCAAAATCCTGAAAGTTTAAAATACTGAAAACTCAAAATCCTGAAAACACACAGGATACCAAACACTTACTGTATTCCAACACAAGTACATACAGAAACAAATAAAACGCAAACTATATTACTGTTCTCCAAGTATAAGCAGGGGGCTGCACCCCCCCTCCCCACACTCCCTGCTACTTAAATATATCAACTCCAAGATTACACTTAGTGTACTGAAGTGCAATCTCAGAATTGTTATATTTAAGTAGCAGGGGGTGTAGGGGTGCAGCCCCCCACATGAGGGGTGCAGGGGGGCTTGCCTTGTATGTACTTGTGCTGGAATATAGTGAGTGTTGGTATCCTGTGTGTTTTTAGGATTTTGAGTTTTCAGTATTTTGAACTTTCAGGATTTTGGTCTCAGGATTTTGGGCTTTAGGATTTTGGGCTTTCAGGATTCTGTAGCTCTCCTATCTATCTATCTATATATATATATATATATATATATATATATATATATATATATATATATATATATATATACATTTCACTGAATGCACATTTCACTGAAAGTCAAATTAGGGTGCACTTTTCACTGAAAGCTCAATTCACTGAAAACTCAATTCACTGAAACACATTTCACTGAAAGTTATATATGGCCTTTCCCCCACTGTAGTGCGACCCTGGAGTTAGTATATATAGTATGGGTGTGTGTGGGGGGCATAGCCCCCCACATTTTCTAAATATTTTAAACTATATACATGGATACTTGCAATTCCAATATATTACTCTTTTCTGAACATAGTATATAGTTGAAATATGTGAGGGGCTACGTCCCCCACCCCCCCTTTACTATATATACTAACTTCAGAGTCACGCTACAGTGGGGAAAAGGCCATATATAACTTTCAGTGATGTGTTTCAGTGATTTGTGTTCAGTCATTTGAGTTTCAATGAAATGTGCATTCAGTGAAATGTCCTAGACCCATATATATATATATATATATATATATATATATATATATATATATATATATATATAGTGTGTGTGTGTGTGTGTGTGTATGTGTGTAAGAAAATCTTGCAATGTCAAAATATTTTATGAGTAATATTAAAAAAGAATATTTCAGAACACCTTTCCATATAGTTGCAGTCTCCTCTCCAGGACATCTAAGACTTGTATAAGGAATCGTCAATACCCATGTAAGGCACATACTCATAATTTTACAACAGAAGTAACTGTCACTGTGGGGTCATACATAGCATCAGGATTTCAGGATTTGTCTAAGTGTGAACTTAAAACTTAGTGAAGTTGGTTGCCGTGTCATTGTCAATGATAGTGATGTCATGGATACATTTAGACATTTTCATCATATAATTGTATAAGGTTCACTCTTAAATCCATAAATCTGAAGACAGTGGTTACAGGGGGGATGGAGGTTTTGAGAGTAAATGCCACAAGCTTAAGATATGATTTAATTAGAGAAGGATGTACTTGCAGAATGAAACAAGTACTGAGAACCAGACCAGAATAGTTTGGCCTGTAATGGCTTTGGTTACTATTTGTTACAGGGAATTCATATTTGTCAAATCCAGAAATCTCTGGGCATACCCTTTATTATAGCTATAGTTGCTCTAGTCTATGACTGGGTAATTGAAGCCACCTAGAATTATGAAGTTATTGCTTATAGCAAATGCTTCTAAAACATGCAGGAATCTGACATGATCATCTGGAGACACAGAAGAAGTTATGTGGTATACTATATACTTGTGGCTTGTCTTATCCATGGTAAACTGAAGTTCTAGGTTAGTTTGTGGATTTCTGGGTTCCAGTTTAGATGAGATGTTGTACTTGACAAATGTGGAAGCACCACCACAATTTCCATCACCCTTGAAGGCATGGTAAACACAAATTCAGGTAGGAAGGGAGTGTTTTTAATTAAACTGAGTTCCAATCTGTTATTGAGACTCCTGGCATTGAGACGTACCACATTAATATGTTTCAGTTTAGGGTGTCAAGAATATGCAAAGTTCTGATGTCCATTAAATAGACTCTGTCTAAATTAAAGCCACTATGGGGGCAGAAAAGTTTATGCCAACATGCAGAAACCCTTAAAGTAGAGATGCAGACCATCCCTTGCAAAACAAGTATGACTATGTGTTATCTCATATCAAGCAGATACATACTGAATTTGCTTGGAATGACATCAGCTATTAAGCTATTTATCTTCTCCTGATATCTAGGCATCATTCTTGAAGAAGGAACAATTCCACTGAGGACCTGCATTCATTACTTGCCTAGAAAGGTCTGACGTATTTCTCTGCATGTCCCTCAAGGTTTTACACTCCATGTCATTCCCTCTCACATGGACCACCATCATGTCGTTGTTATACTTGTCTTGGGAAAGGGATATGTGGGCCCTAGTAATGCCTGTCATCATGGCACTTTTGAGGCAGCTGACAGTAACCCCCCTTGTCTAATCTGGTAAGTCAGGAATCAGTATGCCTAACAAATGAAGCCAATTGGTAATACATTTTTATCAGAATCTAGTTTAGCATTACCTGGGTGAGAGCAACTATAGTGCTGGTGACTTGTTTTTGTAGCTATGCATGGAAAAGGTAAGTCGAAGGACTTCTTCTACCAGAAGCCTGTTCTTACAATTTCCAGGAGACTTTAGCAAGGATCATTTTATGACAGTGACATGTGTCATTTCAGTGCATTCTGTTTGAAAATGTGGTAATGGTTGAAAAGTGGGTGCACCTGTGTGATGCTCACTGTGTATGAATGCTTATGAGAAGGATGCTTCCATAGTAGGTAAGTATTTACACCTCTCAGATACAGAAATTTCTGTGTTAAGTATCACTGTAATTGAGGCAGTAACTACACTGTCTTGAAATGCCAAGTGCTAGGAGGCTGGCAATGGAAAGAGAACAAGTTTCCTGGCCCTCTATATTGTCCAGTGCTGTAAGTGTTATTTGGCTAAGTGCACAAAGAAGATAAACTTTACCTGGGTAAGTGATGTTAACAGGGTGATATCCTGTGCATTGACTCTGCCAATGAGTCTAGAAGCAAATAAGAGCAGCTGAGCTAAGATAAAGACAAGTTAATATTGCCTGGAGTACAGTGAAGCAACTGACAAATTGGGGAAACAATAATGGCTTGGGAGAACTAATTTACAACTCAATACTTGACTTTGCTATAAACAGTAATTAAATAAAGCGAATGAAATAAGAGAACTAACCATCACATCACTGCAAGAGCCAGTGGCGCTCGAAGACTTAGAAAATGGAAGCAACTGATCTGGCCTCACAAGAATAACTACTGCATTTTCCAAGATGGCCCACACCTGTCTGAACAAACTGATTTAGTTAAAGAAGAAAGAATCCAGTTACAGATCAAATGCTTCACAAACAGTTCCAGCAACAGAAATCACAAATCAAAGACAAATACAGCATCGTTCTTATTTGAGTGTAGAAGTACTAATAAAAATTATCAGTTTAGCACCATTGTTAACTAATGCTTAAGTGACTCAGGTTTGATTAGCATCTTGGGCTTCTGAGGTGCTGGTAGAGAAGTGTGGGAGTGCCTATTTGGGGGGAAGAGGGAGGTGTAGTCTACAGAAAGCAATAGCCCTTGAACGTTGATAATGAATAGAGGTCTGGGTGCGTGTGGAAAAAGGGTAGGTCATAATATAACTCACCACAGCAGCAGCAAAAGCAGTTACCAGCACCACCCTCAGGACACCCTTAAGATCCATGCTGGCCCCATTTGACTTAGAGAAACTGGGGGATGAAGGAGGGACAGGTAGATCCAGCAATGAATGTAGGTAACAGGGACAGCCAGAATGAATGAAGCGGAGGGGAGGGTTATCTCCAAACTCATGCATTAAAGTGTGGCTTCAAAGTAGTCCAGCCACAAAGGACAGCAATGGCATGCTAGACTGTGTTATAAATCACAATTAAGTAAAATAGAAGCAGGAGATCTAGCCAAACAACTCTGAAAGTGCCAATGGTGCTCAGACATTCAGAAAATGGCAGCAATTGCTACTTCAGCTTTCAAGATGGGCTCCAACACCCTGCTGTTTTAGTTAAAGAAAACAAATAATGCAGTTTTAACAAACAGTTATATCAACAGACTTAGC